>NW_020951209.1:404544-591473 GCF_900497805.2 Vombatus ursinus
TGTGTGTGTGTGTGTGTGTGTGTGTGTGTGTGTGTGTGTGTGTGTGTATGAGAGAGGGAAAAAGAATTCTAACAAGTAGAGGAAACTTCATTTTTGGGTATGCCCCACTTCTCTCTCTCCGCCGTCATAAATATTTAATAAGTGCTTAGCCCATGCTCACTTTACTCTTAGCTTCATCCCTCACCCTTCACACTTCTCACCAGCAGCCTTGCTCCATGCAGGTATCTTCCCTCCCACCTGTCTATTCCTCACTCCCTCTTCTAGTTTTCTTTATGTGTTGTCTTTCCCCATTAGAAAGTGTGCTCCTCAAGGGTAGGGACTCTCTCGTTTACTTGATTTTGTTTCCCCAGTGCCTGGCACACATAGTAAGTGATTAATAAAAAAACAAAAACTCTTTATTTCTGTCTATGATGTTGGAGGTAGCTCTTACGTCAGCCCCCTTTCAGGTTCACCACGGGGACAAAATGAGGCCTTCTCAAGTCATTGAAGAGGTTTACTTTGCCCTAACACAGCAAGGATCTGCAACAAAGATGCAAAGGCAGTCAGCTTCTCTGAGTTCCTCCTTGTTCCTTTTGGAATGCATTGGGTCATTAGGGCAGGACATAGTAAAGAACATGGTGACTTACACATTCTTCAGAAATCCACCAAGAGGCCTAGACACCAAGAGGACTTTTTGTGCTCTTTGGTGACCAGAAAGCTGCCTTAGGGAAGTCAAGCTGATCAGGTCGCAGAGACATGTTTGTCTCCTTTTCTGGAGGTAAAGAAGGAAAGTGAAGGAATCTAGACCTATCCTATGGTGCTGGTGAAGGAAAAGAATCCGTATCAGGCAGACACTGGTAAATGTTATATTATATATGGTTTTCCAAAATCTAAGATAAATGTCAGTTTATGCTTCATTCTCCTCCCCTTCTTTAGTACAAATTCTAAGACAGAATGGTGTTTTGCTCCAAGAGTCCCATAATTTCAACCTGATTGGTGAGAATCAAATCCAGAAAAATCAGTATTCCTTATTAATTCCTTTACCTTTTGAAGGATAAAATTATCTTTAAAGAGAGTCAAGAAATTGTTAGCTGATTTGTTTGGGCAAAAGAGAACTACAGCAGAGATCTAGATAATTGAAGCTCCCATCATTATTATGTCTCTTTGCCCAGCTTATGATCTATATCCCAAAAACCTCGCTTATTTTGATGCCGGTGTTCTGTATTACGCTCTGTTGACACTATTATTTCTGCCTCGAAATGCTTTTTACTACCAACTGCTATTCCTCAGTTGCTTGCCAGAGTCTATCTTAACATACTCTGTTTCTCCATCTTGTTCCTTCCAGAGCCATATCCAAGGATGAGTCCCATCCCAGAAAGTCTCAGTGACACACACACACACACACACACAAAGTCAAATTTCCTCATCTCATTAAAATCTCTAGTTGTCCTTGCTTGATGTGTATTTTATACTTCCTATATAAATATCTGAATCATGGATTTTATTGCTGTCCCCTTTTTTAAACTGCGTCTCCTGTGAATTTTTGAACATCTTTACTGTTATTATCCTTCCTATGTTGTATCTACAATGCATTTTGTTTTGTTTAGTTTGGTGGATACACATTGGTGGTTTCCTACTCCTTCCCCTTCCTTTTCCATTTAGAAAAGAAGACGGGTATGCATGTTGTTCAGCATTTTTCCAAATGATTTTTACAAATATTTCTGTTTTGCTCCTTGTAGGTGGCAGATGTGTTTTTGGCATCCCAGTTCACAGCCTATGCCATCAGTGGTCCCACAGTGGATGATGACCTTCCTGTCTTCCGGTGGAAACTATTCAACCAGACTGTCCACCAGGGCCTGCCAGAAGCCTACAACTTTGATTTTGTCACCATGAAACCTGTTCTTAATACATTTTATAAATTTCACAAAGAAAAAAAGAAAAGGTGGGGAAAGCAAGTCAGAAGGAGGAAGAGAAGAAACTAAAGGGTTTTTAAAATACATATAAATATATTTTTTCATATCCTCACAAATAAAACAGGTTCATTTTCACTTTCATTGCTCATTGCTTTCATAATTAACAACAACAGCAATATGAATTGGGAGTCTTCTCTAGATAGCACTAAGTACTAGAGATAAAAAGAGAAGAATCCTGACCCTTTCAGGGATTTAAAATCCAGACTGAGAGATAAGGACACATTAAAAAGATTATCAATAATACAAGATAGTATATAGTAAGCAAAATTAAGCCATACATTTAATAAGTGCTCTAAGAGTTCTGAGTAGGAAATGTTATCTCTGAGGTCCTTAAGAAAGGTTTTATGCAACAAGTGGGCTGGGGCTTGAAGAAAAAGTAGGCCAGCTGGGAAGAAAGGGAGAAGGTATGAGCAAAAGCATGGGGGCAGCTAGATGGCTCAGCAGATAGAGTGCTGGGCCTGGAGTCAGGAAGACACAAGTTCAAATCTGGTCTCAGACATTTACTAGTCGTGTGACCTCACTCATCCCCTGTTTGCCTCTGGAAAAGGAAATATATATTTGCCATGGACAGTGTTGGTATGCTGTAGTCACAGAGTCAGATATGACTGAACAACCACAAATGAAAAAGCAAGAAGGGATCATGAGTAGCCTGGTTTGGCTGGAGTGGAAGATTTGCCCACCAGAAACAGAACAGGTGAAGATAAGGTTGGGAAGCATTGAGAGTGTGTAAGTGTTAGGAGAAGACTGGTCAATGAGAGCCCTCTGCCAACTCATGTACCAACTCATGGGGAATTTGGAGAAACCTGCCTCTGGAAATGAATGGTGGAAGGCCAGGGTGGATGTAAGAGGCTTGCACAGAGGAACTGGCTCTCCCCTGGTATCCAGAGAGGCAAGAACTGGTGTGGGCCCTCCAGTGAGAGAGAGGGAAGCCTTCCATTGGACCTTCCTGTCCACCTGGCAGCCACCTGACTAGGAATGGATGTTGCTACTATTTCTGTCGTGTTTCATTTTTGCCTGATCTCAAGCAAACGAACATCTGAGATAGAACGAATCACATTATGACCCTGTGAGCTTCAAAAGATCAGAGAAACCTTCCAAAGTCACCTGAGCAAGAATCAAAGCTAATAGCAGCAGTAGCCAAGCGCAGTGAGGAACCAGTTCTGCTAAGAGCTACCCACTTGACCCAACCCATTCATGATTCAACCTAATGTGATGGTGGGTGAGGTAGAAAGATATTTGCAAAGAGTTGTTTTAGAAAGGTCATTCTGGCAGTTATAGAGGATAAATGGAAGCAGAATGAGACTATACCTGCAGAGAGATCAGTTAGGAGATGCTTGTAGTGTTCTGGGCAGAAAGGCTCTTAAAGAGCCTAAAATAAAGGTATAGAGACAGGAATAGAGAAGATGAGAATTGGGGTGGGGATGGGGTAGGTAAGCAGTTATTGAGAATTCAAAGAACTGTCATATAAAAGGGGGATGAATTTGTTTTGTTTGGCCCTAGATGGCATAACCAGGACCAGTAAATTGAAGGTGTAGAGGGACAAATACAGGCTCAATGTACGCAAAAACTTCATAACAAATAGAGCTATGGAAAATTGGAATGGGATGTCTTAGAAGGAAATATCTAGTAGAAGTAACATATACTAAAGTCCTCAACAGTCTATTCTGTTGTTGTTGAGTAGTTTCAGTAATGTCTGACTCTTTGTGACCGTACTTGGTGTTTTCTTGGAAAAGATACTAGAGTGATTTGCTATTTCCTTCTCCAGGTCATTTTACAGATGAGGAAACGAAGGCAAACAGGGTTAAATGACTTGCCCAGGGTCACACAACTGGTAAATGTCTGAGGACAGATTTGAACTCAGGTCTTCCGTCAATCAGGGCTAGAGCTCTATTCACTGTACCACCTAGCTGCCCTAAGTATAGCCTCGTTTGCCCCAAAATGGTAAATTGGCTAAGGGGACTGAGATTCTTACAAGTGACATCCTGATGACTTCATGACAAAAGTCAGTGAATGAGGAGGCAAAGTCCCTCCCTCATGCTTGACACAAACTTATGACTGGTGCATATGCCTGGGACAAAACAGAGGCAGAGAAACTGCCCCCAGATAGATCGATGCTTTGTGCTGGATATCTCGTCCATGCTACAGCCAAGTAAAACACACTTTTGTTAATGGTTAT
Source organism: Vombatus ursinus (assembly GCF_900497805.2). Taxonomy (NCBI): domain Eukaryota; kingdom Metazoa; phylum Chordata; class Mammalia; order Diprotodontia; family Vombatidae; genus Vombatus; species Vombatus ursinus. The sequence continues at coordinate 408,673 of NW_020951209.1, forward strand.
GTGATCAACTAATGTCTCATTTCCTTCCAATTCCAAACCTGGACCACCAGATGAGCCAGAAGGCCCGCCCCACAACAATCTTCTATAAAGGGCTTTAAGCCAAGGCCAGTGACCACTAATCTAATACATTGCAATAGAAAATCTTTCTCAGAAATGGATTGGACAAGATATATGGCCACTAAAGTCCTTTCCAAATCCGAAATATGTGAGCAAGCATTTGACTGTAACAGGGTATGTGAAGGTAAATATTTGAGATAGGCTAGGGTAGAGGTATTGAGCCTCCAAATTAGGATGTCTGCAGTGAGAGTGTTGAGGAGTGCCCAGAAAAGAAGCATTCATAGAGGTAGGGGGAAAAAACAGACCTCCAGGGACTGGAGGGGCTTCTCCACTGGAGGAGCTTCAGAATTCCCGTCCAAAGTGATGGAAAAAATGTTAACAGTATAGATTAAACTGTATTGTGTGCTGGAGCCATGATAGCAGAGTAAAGTCAAGCTCTCCCAACATTCCCCTTGAAACAACTTTAAGATTATCAATCAAATTTATTATTATAAGATTATTATGAAATCAAGAGTTAAGGTCTAACCAAATTCTGGAGCAGTGGAGTCAACTAAAGGTCCGAATGAGACATTTTTCCAACCCAAGACAACTTAGGAGGTCAGTAGGAGAGGTCAGTGACACTGAAGTAAAGGCCAGCCCAGAGCACACAAGGCCGCAGCACCAGCTGTGGGCCGTGGAGGTGGCTACAACAGTAGGAGCTCTTCCTGGGGAAGGACCAGAGCACAGACCAAGAATGCAGTCACTACACTTCAACCCAGATCACAACACCTTGGAGCTATCCCAAACTTCCAAACCCTTAGAACTAACTTTTTTTTTCCCCAGGCAATTGAGGTTAAGTGACTTACCCAGGGTCACACAGTTAGTATCAAGTGTTTGGTCTGAGGCCAGATTTGAACTCAGGTCCTCCTGACTTCAGGGCCAGTGCTGTATCCACTGCGCCACCTAGCTGCCCCTAGAACTAACTCTAAAAACAGCAGTACTAAAAACACCCTGGGAACAAAGCCCAACTTTAACATAAAATTCAAAGACAAGAAATGAGCTAGGAAAATGAGCAAACAACAACAAAAAGCTGACTATAAAAAACTACTACAGTGATAGGGAAGATCAAGACAAAAGCTCAGAAGACAATAACGTAAAAAAACAGCCACAAGCAAAAAAAAAAAATGTTAATTTGACACAAGTCCAAAAAGAATTTTTTTAAAAAAATCAAATAAGAATGGTAGAGGAAAAATTGGGGGGAAATGTGAGAGTGATGCAAGAAAATTATGAGGGCAGCTAGGTGGCACAGTGGACAGAGCACTGTGTGGGAGTCAGGAGGACCTGAATTCAAATCCAATCTCAGACCAGACACTTGACACTTACTAGCTGTGTGACCCTGGGCAAGTCACTTAACCCCAATTGCCTCGCCAAAAAAAAAAATTATGAAAAGATAATAAATGGCTTGGTAAAAGAGGCACAAAAATACTAAAGAAAATAATATCTTAAAAAGCAAAATCGCCCAAATGGAAAAAGACGTACAAAAACTCAATGAAGAAAATAATTCCTTAAAAATTAGAATTGCTAAGTAGAAGTTAACGACTCTATGAATTATCAAGAAAATAAAACAAAGTCAAAAGGATGAAAAATATAAGAAAAAGCAAAATGTCTCATTGGAAAAACAACTGACGTGGAAAATAGAACCAGGAGAGACAATTATTGGACTACCTGAAAGCTACAATCAAAGAAGGAGCCTAGACATCATATTTCAAGAAATTATAAAGTAAAACTGCCCTGATATTCTAGAACCAGAGGGCAAAACTCCCAGGAATATAATAGTAAAATGCCAGAGCTCCTGGGTCAAAGAGAAAATACTTCAAGCAACCAGAAAGCAATCATTTAAATACCATGGAACCACAGTCAGGATTACAGAAGATTTAGCTACCATATTAAAGAGCAAAGGGTTGGAATTTGATATTACAGAGGGCAAAAGAGTTAGGATTACAACCAAGAACAACTTAGCTAGGAAAACTTAATACAATTCTTCGGGAGGGAAAATAGATATTTAATGAAATAAATGAATGAATAGAAAAACATTTCTGATAAAAAATACCATAGATGAATAGAAAATTTGACTTTCAATATAAGAATCAGGAAAAACATAAAGAAGTAAACATGAAAGAGAAATCATAAGGGAATCAATAAGGTTAAACTGTTTACATTCCTCTACGGGAAGATAATACATGTAACTCCTTATCATCATTAAGGCAGTTAGAAGGACTCTACATACACAGAGGGCATAAGAGTGAGTTGATTATGGTGGGATGATCTAAAAAAAGCGATGCAGAAAAAGCTTTTGTCAAAATACAATACCCACCTATTAAAAACATTAAAAAGCACTGGAATAAATGGAGCCTTTTTAAAAATGATAAATTGTGAGAGATTGTCTGATGTTGGCTACGTGCCATGTGGGGGTTGTGGCAAGATGGGGCAGGGACAAGATATTAGGAAGTAACCGGAGCATGTGCTCCTGAGGCAGGGGGCTGTGCCACGCAGGAATGGGACGGCAGAGAACAAGCTCCCTTTGTCTAGTCCTCCCCCTTTGTGCAGCGCTAACCCCAGATGCCTCCTTCTGGTATCTGGGCCTAGCTTCCTTTGTCACGTCCTCCCCCTTGGTGCAGTGCTAACCCCAGACATCCCCTTCCGGTATCTGATCCTACAATCATTCACTGGTAGGCGGGCTGAGGAGGAGGGGCTAGGAAGGTATATAGGGGCGGTAGGGGTCGGAGCTCGCTCTCTCTTGCTCTTGCTCCTGCTCTTGCTTTCCTGCTTGGCCTTGCTGTGATGGCCTCTGAATAAAGTTTGAGTGCTTGCACCTCCCTATCGGCTCATCTCTATGTTTATCCGGGTGGGCTCCGAAGACTGGTAAGTATGACCTTGGCAGCCTGCTCCTGTTAGGAGGAGAGTGCACGGCATGACCGGCACAATAAATAGTGTCTATCTAAAACCAAGAGCAAGCACAATCTGTAATGGTGATAAACTAGAAGCTTTCCCAATAAGATTGGGGTGAAGCCAGTATGTCCACTATTACCACTATTATTTAATACTGTATTAGATATGTGAGCTATAGCAATAAGACAAGAAAAAGGAACTGAAAGAATACAAAGAGGCAATGAGCAAACAAAACCATTACTCTTTGTAGTTGATACGATAGTATACTTAGACAACCCTAGAGAATCAACAAAAAAACTAGTTGTAATAATGAACAATTTTAACAAAGTTATAGGATATAAAATAAACCCACATAAATCATTGGCATTTCTATATATTAGCAACAAAATCTAGCTGGAAGAGATAGAAAGAGAAATTCCATTTAAAATGACTGCAGACAATATAAAATACTTGGAAATCTACCTGCCAAGACAGACCCAGAAAGTATATGAACACAATTACAAAAAAACTTTTCACACAAATAAAGACAGATCTAAACAACTGGAGAAATATTCATTGCTCATGGGTAGGACAAGCCAATATAATAAAAATGACAATTCCACCTAAATTAATTTACTTATATAATGCCATATCAAAGCACCAAAAATTGTTTTATAGAGCTAGAAAATAAATTATTTGTAAGAACAAAAGGTCAAGAATAGCAAGTTAATCAATGAAAAAAATGTAAAGGAGGATGGTCTAGAAGTACCAGATTTCAAACTATATTACAAAGTGATAATCATGAAAACAATCTGGTAGTAGCTAAGAAATAGGATAGATTAAGTACACAATAGACAGTAGTAAATAATCATTGTAACCTAGTGTTTGATAAACCCCAAGATCCAAGTTTTTGGCATAAGAACTCATCATTTGACAAAAATTGCTGGGAAAACTGGAAAGCAGTTTGGAAAAAAACTAGACATAGACCAACATCTTATACCATATGCCAAGATAAAGTCAAAATGGATAAATAATTTATACATAAAAGGTGATATTATAAGTAAATTAGGGGAATATGGAAAAATTTACTTGTCAGATCAACAAATAAGGAAGAATTTATGACCAAACAAGAGACAGAGGAGATCGCAGAAGTCAAATGGATTATTTTGATTACACGAAAGTAAAAAAGGTTTTGCACAAACAAAGCCAATGCAAAAGTGGAAACAAAGCAGGGAACTGGAGGAAAAAAATTTACAGCAAGTTTCTCTGATAAAGTCTTCGCTGCTTGGCCTAGACATCTCCCTAACTCACCAACAGGTTTGAGGCCTGTCGGTTACTCTCAGCCTGGCTTAGCCTGTCTGCCAAGATGGTTTACTGGGGTGTGGCCACCGTGCATGCTATAATTTCTTGGAGCCACAGTGAGAGTTCAGTGATACCAAAGGTGGATAAGCGGCCCTGAGTCTTCACACCAGAGGTGCTAGTCCTCCCTGAGCACCCTGTTCACCCGTTACAGAGTATAGGGCATTACTACAATACATTTCTCCAGGGAATCCCTGAAATACAAACAGTAACCCACATGAATGTCCAAACAGACACTTCTTCACCCAGTCCCTGCAGCACATAGGACCCTCTCATATTTCTCTAACAGCTACCTTTAAAAAAAAGGTGGAGCAATGAAAAGGAGGTCAGGACTCCATGATACTACAAAAACAAAAAAAAACCCTAAAATTTTTAGTACTAAAAAAAATCAGTGAGATGAGCCCAAAATATATGTGTGGGGCTCCCCAAAAAAGGGAGGTTGGGGGTTTATTGGCAATCAAGCCTTTTCATCCGTGGATAAGCCTCACATAAGAGATTCTAAGCTCACACAGACCACAGCTTGCATATCAAGACAAGGAATTGAGTGCAGAAGGCTGACAGCCTCTGCTTTTCAGGAAACACAAGAGAAGCATTAAGACTGATCCTTAGCCCCCAGGGTTCTTTGTCCTCTGTCATCACCTCTTAAGTGCTGAAAAACTTCTCTTAGGTTCCCCCTTCCCCTCCATATTCTTACTCCTCTCCACTCCCACTTCGAACTTAGTTGGATGCTACCTGGTATCTGAGTCGAAAGGCTTCCTACATATATTATTAAAATTTGTATTCTTCCCTTTTGGTTTGATCTCTCCCATTTCACTTACATGTTTAACTTGAAATGGTGTAGATGGCTTGTTTGAGTACAATATATGCAGTACACAAAGAGTGGTGGATGGTGGCAAGGAGAGACAGTAACTAAAGGAGATTTTTTTTTCAGATGGTATTATAGAGTAGACAGGCACCTAAGTGGCACAGTGAATAGAGCTGTGGCCCTGGAGTCAGGAGAACCAGAGTTCAAATCTAGTTTCAGGCACTTACTAGTATTGTTACCCTGGGCAAGTCACGTAAACCTGTTTGCCTCAGTTTCCTCATGTGCAAAATGAGCTGGAGAAGGAAATGGCAAACCACTCCTGTATCTTTGCAACAAACCCCAAATGGGGTCACGGAGAATTGGACACAACTGAAACAATTGAAGAATAATAATAAGCCTCCACTTTATTTTGTAACAACAAAACAAAACAAAACAAAACAAAACAAACAAACAAAAAAAAACTAGAGAAAACTCTTCCCATTAGCTTTCTATTTTTGTTTCAAGCCTTTATTTCATAGGCTTACACAAACATCAGTGCTACTAAACATATAATTTATTAGTAGTAATCAAAATAATGCAAAGACATGATAATTAACTTAAGCCTTTAGCACAGTGCCCGGCACTCAGTAGGCCTAGTTTAATAAATGTTGATTGCTTGATTGATTAACTCTCCAAGTCTCTTCAGGAAGCAGCAGAGGTGAAAACATGTCTGGGGTAGAGCAAAGGAGGAGAACAGGAAAAAAGGTCAAAGTCAGGGTGAGGTTAATAGACTAATGAAGGACTTTAAAAAAGAGCGGTGAAGAGGGCAGCTAGATGGCGCAGTAGATAAAGCTCCAGCCTTGGAGTCAAGAGGACCTGAGTTCAAATGTGGCCTCAGACACTTGATACTTACTAACTGTGTGACCCTGGGCAAGTCACTTAACCCCAATTGCCTCACCAAAAAACACCAAAACAAAAACATAAAAAGAGCAGTGAAAATCAGCACTTTGGATATCTCTGGACCCCAAACAAACCTACACAATCCTGTAATGCTCTATAGATGACTCCTGAAGCCATAGCCCCAGCTCAGAAATCTTTTCTGGGTTTCAGTCCCATACCTCCCATGCCTCTTGAACATCTCCACCGAGATAATCTTTTGCTTCAAATTCAGCTCTCTAAAATCAATTTCCTCAGCTCTCCCCCTAAACCAATTTTTTCTCCCAATTTCCCAATTTATGTTAACAGTGCTATAATTCCTGTACATACCAGGATAGAAAACCTTGCAATTATCTTTCTACCCTAAATCCACCTACATATAGGTCTTGCTGATTATTCATTTAGAATGTGTCTCACCTCTTTGCCTTATTCAAGCACACCTCTCCCAGAAAACTTCTTTTTCCCTTCTGCCAAAAATGATTGCTCTTTCTTTGATTGTCTCATAACCCTTTGCTCAGACTTCTACTTTACTCTCATCACATTCATCCTCCAGTTATTTGTATTTATGAATATGTTTGTCTCATCTTTATTAGATTACAAATTCACTAAAGTCAGAGATTATGTCTTCTTACACAACAAAATGTGAACTCGGCAGGGACAGAGACTGTCTTTTCTCTTTCTTTGTATCCTCAGCACTTGCACGGTGCTTGGCATGGAGTAGGTTCTTAATAAATATTTATTAACTGACACTGAATTATTTCATCTTTGTGGGCTCAGTGCATAATATTTGTCAAATTGAATATTTCAGCCTAGATATCCCTTCATACCTCATGAACTCATCAGCAGACCAAGAAAGGCTTCATAGATAAAGTGGCCCCTGGGCCATGAGGAAAGAGCAAGATTCTGAAAGGCTGGGTCTCAAGCCAGAGGGAGTGCATTTCTGGTGTAAAGGGAAGAGGTTGTGTGAATGCAGGGAGACAAGAGATGGCATGATGAATTGGGAACAGCCAGTAGTCAACAAGTAAATGGAGGTTTGGAAAGGGGCCCCAGGAGTCATCTACCGAGCATTATAAGACTGAGTAGGGCTGTTTGTGGTCCAGAGACATCCAACATGCTTAAAGTCCTTCATGAAGCTGTTAATCTCACTAAGACTGACTTTTTTCCTATTCTATTCTGTTTGTTAAAGAGAGGGCCTGTTGTGACAACAAGCAGCTTGGGATTATTATATGGCACCATATGATTTCCTAAATATGATCCAACCTAACCCCTTTGTACCCTATTAACTACTTCATATGCCCTCTGTCCTTTGGTGGGTTGATCATTTCAGTCATGTCTGACTCTGTGTGACCTCATTTCAGGTTTTCTTGGCAAAGATACTGGAGCAGTTTGCTATTTCCTTCTCCAGCTCACTTGACAGATGAGGAAACTGAGGCAAATAGGGTTAAGTGACTTGCCCAGGGTCACACAGCTATTAAATATCTGAGGCCAGATTTGAACTCAGGAAGATGAGTCTTCCAAACTCCAGGACCAGCACTGTACCACCTAGCTGCCCTAAGGCCAAGAACTATGAAGCCACAGCAAACTTGAAATGGGACCAGAGAAGGCAGCTCGATGTGAACGGGATTTTGAACAAATTTTTACTGTAGTCTATGAAAAAGTGATATGATTGGAGAAAGAGAAATCAGGACTTCAGTAGCCATGGTAATCAAGTATTTTGAAACTTTCCTGAATTCATAGCAGCAGCTGATAAGGTACTAGGAAGGAAGCCTTCCTTCCTTCCTTCCATCCAGAGGTGACTCCCAATCAATCAACAAAGCCAGAGCCCATTTGAAGTCACTTCTTTTTTTAAAAACAAAACAAAACAAACACTGTGCCTCTGTGTCTTTGATGGATCCCACTAATGCCTTGTGTGAGATTTGACTTCTTTTCTCAGAGCGAAGCTGAATCAGGAATTCTTTTAACAATATTTTAAATATTTTTAAACAACACTTTATCAATATTTTTAGCTTTTATATGGCTAGGTGGCACAGTGGATAGAGCACTGGCCCTGGAATCAAGACAATCTGAGTTCAAATTTGGCCTCAGACACTTCCTAGCTGTGTGACCCTGGGCAAGTCATTTAACCCTTAACACTTAACCCTGCTTGTCTCAGTTTTCTCATCTGTAAAATGAGCTGGAGAAGGAAATGGCAAACCATTCCAGTAACTCTGCCACGAAAACTCCAAATGGGATCACAAAGAGTTGGACATGACTAAAATGACACAACAATAACAACAATGCTTTTCATAGTGAAATCGATTGTTAGCCTGTTTTAAGTATCTCTGTATGTGGCGAGACTATTGGGTGGGGGTGGGGTTCTATTAATACATTTTAAAAATGTTCAGGATATAGTTTAGGAACTTAGAATTGCTTTTTCTTTATACCTCAATGACTTGTGATTCCACATTTCTTCCACCAAGACAGATTGCCAGCCCTCTGGGGGTGGTCTTTGAAATCAATCAATCAATCAATTAAACTGGTATTTATGCAATGCTTACTCTATTTCCCCGGTACTCTGCTGAAAGTATTTCCCATCCACCCCCCCCCAAATAATTAATAACCCTACAGCCAAGCAGGTTGGTAACGAGCTTCTCTGAACTCAGCGAAGCTAATAAATACCTGGACAAAATCCAATGGTCTTTTCTCAGTCCTCACTCTCCTGATCTCTCTACAGCCTTTAACACCGTTGATCACTCTCTCCTTGATACTCTGTTCTCTTTAGGTTTTTGGAAAATCACTCTCTCCCAGGTTTCCTCTCATCTGTGTGATGGCTCCTCTGTCTCCTTTGCCGGACACTCCTCCAGATCATGCCCTCTAACTATAGTCTCTCAAGATTCTATCCTGGGCTCTCTCCTCTTCTACCTTTATACTACTTCACTTGGTGATCTTACTAGCTCCCATAGATTTAATTATCATCTCTATGTTGACGATTCTCAAATCTACCTTTTTCTGCCCCAGTTTCTCTGCTGACCTTCAATCTAATCTCTCCAACTGCCTTTTAGATATCGCAAACTGGATGTTCAGAAGACATCTTAAACTCAGTATGTCCAAAACAGAACTCATTATATTTTTCTCTAAACCCTCCCCTCTTCTCTATTACTCTAGAGGGCAATACCACCACCACCCTCCCAGTTCCTCAGGCTCACAACCTAGGAGTCATCATGGATTCTTCATGAGGTCTCACCCCCCATATCCGATGTTTTGCCAAAGCCTGTTGATTTCACCTTTGCAGCACCTCTTCAATGTGTCCCCTTCTCTCCTCTGATGTTGCCACCTCTCTAGTGCAGGCCCTCATCACCTCACACCTGGACTTCTGCAATAGCCAGTAGGTGGGTCTGCCTGCCTCAAGTCTCTCCCCACTCCAATCCATCCTCCATTTAATCACTAAAATGATTTTCCTAAAGTGCAGGTCTGATTGTGTCACCCCCCACAATAATTCAATAAACCCCACTGGTTCCCTATTGCCTCCTGGATCAAATCCAAAATACTCTATTTGGCGTTCAAAGCCCTTCACAACCTAGCTTCCTCCTGCCTTGACAATCTTCTTACACCTTATCCCTGACATATACTTTTCAATTCATTGACAGTGGCCTTCTGGCTGCTCCACAAACAATACACTCCATCTATCAACTCCGGGAATTTTCTCTGGCTGTCTCCTATGAATGCTCTTCCTTCTAAGGTCTGACTACTGACTTCCCTGGTTTCCTTTAAGTCCCCACCAAAATCTCACCTTACACAAAAAGTTTTCCCCAACTCCTCTTAATTCTAGTACCTTTCCTCTGCTAATTATCATATTTATCCTGTATATAGTTGTCTGCATGTTGTCTCCCACATTAGATTGTAAATTCCTTGAGAGCAGGGACTGCCTTTTGCCTGTTTTACACAAAAATTCTGCTGGTATCTCCAGCATTTAGCATGGTGCCTGGTACGTAGTGGGAGCTTAATATATGTTTATTGGTTATTTGGAACTTTTTTTGCTTGTTGGGACCTGCCAGAATTTTCACTCCATTGGCTGGGCTTTTGAGAACCTTGGATCACAACTATTTGATGATAATGCCTCATACGTTGATGGCACTTTATATATGTTATCTTGTCAAATCAAATCCTCACATTAACCCAGTGAGGTTGGGGCCCATTTACAGATGAGGAAACAGAATGATCCTACAGCTAGTATATACTGTGTGAGGCAGATTTTGAATCTAGGTCTTGCCCAAGTCCAGTACTCTACCCTCTCCATCTAGCTGTAAGGAATTAAAATTAGGCTGTCAGTGGAGGTAGGAAAAGATTATGCGATCAGGAAGGGGAAGGGAAGTATAGGAACAAAGAACAGGTCCATGGAGGTGATGACAGCAGCACTGACTATCAGTTTTCTTCATAAGGAAAAACAGATGTACTCAATCCCATTACTTTAGGAACCCATGTATTCCTAGATACTGGCTGTAGGACAGATGACCCCAGAGATGGTTCCACAGCTACTGTTTTGGACTCAGGCCAAGTTATCCACTTAATTTATGACAATTACCACCTCCTATGTTGAGCATAAAGTAGAAAGATTTGGAATTTTGCCAGCTTTGCCCATCTCTTGCCACTCTAACAATTCTTATATATTGGAATAACCAGAGAGCGAAATAGCTGGAGCATTAATCTTATGTACATTCATGGTCTATCCATGCCTGGAGCATAGCTTTGAGGAAATCACAAAAAGGGAATGGAGGTAGGCATTTGCAGATGATTTTCTACACCAAGCCAGATCCTTGTGGTCACACAACTGATAAAAGGTGTAACTAATATAAAGATTTCACTGTAAACAACAGTCAAGATCAAGTGAAGTATAAGACAGAGAGGAGGAGTATGCTGTCATAGAAAGTTTCCTTTGAAGAATCCAAAAAAAAGGAGAGCGATGGTGAGGCTCTGCAAGTGTTCCTACTGACAAATGTCACTGAGCTCAATAAACAGAATCCTCTCAAGCTACAAAGTCACCTCTGTGAAATGAATCTGTGTCAATGTTAAGAGATAGATTTAACCTTCCATATGGAAAAAAATGGCCAAGGAACACATTGACCAGACCATGATATAATTCTGGATGGTCCACTGATTATCTGTTTATTTATCTATCTACAGAAAAACAGATTTAGGGATCCATGACTGTGCTGGTATAAGGAACTCCCAGGTGAGGAAATTACCAATTCAGCTTGGTCAGCACCTTCTCTGCAACTAAGTCTTAAGAGTTGCCTGGATCAATGGTTTCAAACTCAAATAGAAAAAAGGGCCACTAAAGCATAAGAAAGGATCCTTCCAGGCACATACTGACTTAGGAAACCACTTATTCTATGTTGTATCATATTTTTATTTTGTTAAATATTACCTAATTACATTTTAATCTGGTTTTGACACCTGTCCTAGATCGCTGATGGATCCAGAGTCGCACAGCCATAGAGGAAGCCAGGACTTGAAACGATCCTTTTATAGATATGTGTATCATGTAAATGGCTGCATACACATATGTATATGTATATATACATATAAACCATATGTTAATGTGCATACAGTGTGTGTGTGTGTGTGTATATGTATGTATTTATGTATAGATACACTACACACACAGTCACAGGCCCAGTCCCATACACATCTATATATGTGTGTGTGTATATGCATACACACACACACACACACACACACACACACAGAGGTCCAGTCTCTATCCCTACATATATGTCTGTATGCATATATTTATCTTTAACAAGTGTTAACAGTTGGACAATGGGCTGGGTTCAAAACTGAGGGGTTAGGTTGGACCACATTTAGGAAATCATATATGTAATAATCTCAGGCTGCTTGTTGTCACAAAAGGCCCTGTCTTTAACACCAATATTTTTCTAATCTTGCTCTATGGATGCAAATCACGGAACATCATGAATCCACAAATAAGCAGAATTACAAGCAAACCAAACATCAGTGGAAAGCTCCAAGGTGGGCTTATCTAGGCTGCAACATGTTGCCAAGTGTGAGATGGGAGAAACGGGAGATATGACCTAAGACAGCATATGTGACTGGAAAGGGAAGTTTGGAGTATTACAGATCTGGGGCTAGAAGGCATCTCAGGGGACATGTAGTCCAGCCTCCTCATTCTACAGATGAGGGAAGTAAGGCCCTAGAAGGCCAGGTGTCTTACCAGTGTTAGTAGGCATTAGAGGCAACATCTGTAGCAGTTCATTCCCTTGCCATCAGAGCCAGCCCTTTCCACCGTAGCACACTATGTCTAGCTGGGGATGAGACAACAAACAAAAGGACCACACGCTGGCATCCTTAATTTAGAAGATGAAGCTAGGGAAAGGCTTCTAGGACACGGACTCTATGGAAAATCAAACGACGGTTCTTTAAGGCTGATGGTGTTTCATCTGTTATTGGATCCTAGTTACAACCAAGTGAAAACAATCACTGGATAGAGATCCTATTATATTAATTAAGTTAGCTAAATGCAAATTAGATTCCATTAGATTAGAGTTCATTCCACAGAAAAGGAAGTTGAAGTGGCTTAGAGTGGTTCAGAGACCCATGATCATACAGCTCATGGGATTTGAACCCAGGCCCCTCTTTACTTAGAATACGTGATTCTTCCATATACTACATGGCCTGTTGAGGACATGGTCATGGACAAGCACATGGACAAGAATCACACAAGATCAAGGATTTATCAAAGTATGGTCCTAAAAGTCACTTGTTCACTAAAATTTGTCTAATCACACAAACTTTCTAGAAACATATTTGAAATCCAGACACTAATTCTATTTGCCACGAAAGAATTTCTAGCAAATGAATTGTTTGGTAAAAGAGAACTCTAATCTATCAAGAGGTTGTGTGAGCTATCAGCCAAGTTTCTTTCTGGTGGTCAGTCTGTACCATTTTGGTCTTTATTATAAATTACTTTTTAAAGGCTGAAGTAGGGCATCAATTCTTAAATTGTCAAGTTATGCAGTGGACGAAAGGCACTTACTGAGTTACTTGTACCAGTGAAGAATGGAGGCAGGGCACAGTGCAATGAACAAATATGATCCTTATAAAGTGATTATTTTCAAAAGCAAGCAACTCAATAGCCCAGGACAACCAGAACCAATCACAGAGAACTCAATGTTAAAAACCCAGTAGTTTATTTCAAAGTATAAATTTCGGGCTTGTTGGACAAAACCCCACTACAGATAACACTTGTACAGACACTAATCTATCAAACATACAAAAACAAAACAAAAAAATCCCAAAACCTAATAAAAATAGGGACAGCTTGCAGAAGCCCAATGTACAGTGGGCTTTGGGTAGGTCCTACATTATCTTATATTATTTACACCTTCAGCTGCAAAAAAAGAAAAAAAAGAAAAAAATCAGGCTCCAAGTTTCCTACAAAGTATTTATTCTTATATTTAATTTTTAAATGGCTGATAAATTACTAAAGCCTGGATCCCCAAATGTAGGATGGTAGCTCAGAAACTTTATTTACAAACAAAACTCTTTAAAACCAGACAGCATTTAAATAGAAAAAGTAAGTACTCAGCCTACATATACAACAAAAGAGAAACAAGAAGAAACTGATTTTAACATGATAATGACAAAGTAATTTGAAAATGAAAAGACAAAACATTTCATTTCTGTTCTTGAGTTCATTTTTGTAGCACTTAGACTCCCCATCTGCTGGCTCAAGGGGATGAATATTGATTAACAAATATGGCTGTCATACTAACAACCTCATCTGAACTCCTTTAAGTTGCCAACACTTGTATTTACCCCAACACCCCACTAAAAGATAAAAAGACTTTACAGTTTCCTAAATGTAAATACTTAGGAAGGCAGGTTCATAGCTTGCTTTTGGATAGTGTTATTTGCAGTTATCTATCTAATACTGGGACATGGTTATTTTGGGAATTAGAGCAAAACTAGGTTCACACACAGATCTGCATCATAATGAGAAATCACAGGATAGTGACAGAAATGGCCCAAGGAGAAGGGAAGCTGGGAAGAGAACACTTGGAGGTTTGCAATAATTCTGTGTAAGGATCACAGTGTGCAGAGAAGGTGAAGGACACCACAGGCATTACTTTTCTCTCTCAATTTTGTACAGTACTGGAAAACTTTCAGAGACCAAAGATGAAGAGCACATTATAAAGATCATGCAGTACTACTAACACTACATAAATGGTAGTAGGTAGGACTTGCTATAATTTGCCTTTTCCATTGTAAATTACAGAAATTAAAAATCAAAAACGAAGTTAACACTTAACAGAATTGAGAAAATTGTACAAAGCAATCAAGCCACTTTTGGAGTAGCTTTGTATAAAGGACATTATGTACCCTAAGATTGCAAATTATCTCAAGTTCCTTGTTTTAGGAGGTTTCTTCAGAGGTACTTATTACCAGCTATCATAAAAAGGGAAAAAATGAGTGAGGAAAAGAAAGGGTCACTCCCAGTGAACAGTCAGCTTCCAACAGAAAGGAAACTATTTGCCACAACTCCACCACAAACAAGTTTTTGGGAAAGTATCACAGTATTCTTCATATTGAGAAATGAAGGAGGGTTAAAGTTATATTTATGATTAGGTGGAGTCCATGTTCCATTTACATATTTACTGGCAAGAACAAAATTTCTGAAAGGAATAATCACACTTAAAACAGGGTGAACCATTAATTTGACAAAGTACAAAAATTGAAAAAACAAAACAAAACAAAAACAGCACTGCCACTTCAAAAGTCAACTAAATTGTTACTACATTTCAAGTTAAAAATCCTTAAAATTCTCAAGATTTCCAACAGGGCAACACTTAGAGAGAGAGTGCCATACTAAAAACATAGCAAGCTTGCATTCCCATAATGTGAAAATCCAGCTTATAATACTCTGTGAAAAGGTACCATGGAGTAAAGAGGTATCATGGAGTGTAACTCTTAACCAGAGCAGAACTGTTCAAAGTGGCTACTTCTAGTTATTTGTGATCTCAGCTTTTCCCTAAAAGTAACATCAAAAGCCCAAACTCTCAAAGTGACACTAGCCAAGAATGAGAAGTGCTTTAAGTTTTAGCCTTGACCCCTTTTTGCACATTCAATCAGCTGCTGCCTTCAGACCCCATAGGGGTACTAGTTTGAGGGATGGCTGCAGTTAATAGACTTAAATGTACTATCAATCCACTGGTTATGTCTAAACACTTGTAATCAGACCATTAATAACTAAAACAATAAAATTACACATATTGAATATTGTTCTACATGAGGACTGAAAGTCCATAATTTGCCATCTCCAAATTATTGCAATTCTCTTTGCAACTTCCTTCCACTGTTTGGAACAAGAAAAAGCTCAGAGTATTATTTTTGCCTTATTTTATTAAGGGAAACAAAATTTTACAAAGTAATTTTCAGGATTACTATTTGAGATTTCCTATTGTTTTCCTTTGACAAAACACACAATGGGAAAACAGGCTAAATAAGGAAATCTATTTTCACTTGCTTGGCTTTGCTACCTGACTTCTATGTCTTCATACTAGGAAGGCTTTTGTCATAAAAATTAGTGTTAATAAATGTAAAGTCATACTGATCACTCCAGGCAACATATTTTTCCTGGCAAAGTCAGCAAATAGGTGGGTGTCACATAACCATTAAACAAGCCAATAATGAACATTGTCAAAGATGGGCATGCTGTAGTCAAGAATCATCATGAAAACATAAGAAACTCTTTTTGATTGTTAAAAATTTTTATATATACATGTAGAAGTATGTATATGTTTATATACATATATAAAATAGGACATCTCTTCCAAATGAAATTTCTACCCCAATGTTCTGTGGTGTGACACTGGCAACTGCTTTACTGTCACCCTGAAAAATGTTCTAGAATGACTACAAGGCCCATAGTTGGCAAGAACTGGCTCTATGCATACTCACTATAAAAACAATAAAAGAACCAATTGGCTTTATTACAATCCTAATTCTCATTTAGTCTTATTCCTTGAAAGTGAAAGGAAGGCATCAGAGCATTACATTATTGGCAATCAGTAGTCAGAAAGGCTTTGTTCAGCACCAAGCCTATATTGTTCACGCTAACAGGTTACATTAAATGTGAACTCTCTCAGAAGATAATTTCTTTACAGGCCCAACTACAAACCATTAAAGATATACAAAAAAAGACAGGAGGAGAGCAAAGTTAGCCCTCTCCTATGCTTTAAGAAAAGTTATAAATCTCAGAATTAGATTTTTGAAAATGAGATGGCAGGAATAAAGCCACCAACATAGCAAATTTAGAAAGTTATTTCACAGACTAAGTAAGTCTTTTATAACCCTCTCCTACCTCTTCCAACTTATTCCAACCCTCCATCCCCACCAACATATCTATTCCCAATACCTGTTGAATACCAATATGGTTAACATTTAAAAAACAAATAAATCATGATCTAAGGCTGTATTCCTTGGAGCTAAATTATGATTCCCAGGAGTTTAAATAAAAGTATGCTAAATAAAACAATACCAAAAGATACACCTTTAATTCTGAACAAAGCGTATGTAAAATTTTATGAGGGCAGTTCTAACTGTTACCTTGGCACCATCAAAAGATAAAAAAATCTTTATTTGCATGACCGCTTAGAACAGGTCTATAAGAATGATGTGAGAAAAGATGTGAACCATTCTCCACTTGATTTATTTTAAAATAGCACACAGGTTGCTCTAAACCATTGAGATAGTAAGTTTAACAAGTTTATAAAGCTAACTTTAAACTTTACCTTGGGTCTTAGTTATTGGAAATGATTTTGCTACTCTAAAACTAAGAGAATATTAAAAATTTATGGTAACAGTAAGCCAGAATTGCCTTGTTAATCTTTGTTGCAAGTAGGCAATGTCGATGCAAAAAGATGTCTTGAGGATGATGCTTTTAAAATAAAACCAGGTAAAATTTCAGTCCACACACTGCATGCAGTCAGCTAAACTGGTAGTAACAATCAAAATTCTGGATATATTATAAGGAGGGAGAGGGAAGACAGATAGCTTATTCACGAATTTTGAGTAGACCTAATGATACCATGGGATAAGAATCATAAAAGAGCCTAAGGTTTTGTTTCCCCTAACCCCAAAACCTTGTCATAGAAAAAAAAATCCTATTTTGAAGTTAGGGGAAAAATGAAGATATAAAATGAAAATTTCAAAGGGAAAAAAGTAAACAGCAATGGAGATATGGCCATGTTGGTTTTTACAGTTAATCTTTAAGGCACAAAATAAATTTAAAAGAATTGGTAAGAGAGATGGGAAGGACAGAGAGGGATTGTTAATTAAGCAGATATTAAATGGCCTAGAGATGTTCTCAGATTCAAGCAGGAGTCTTTTTATCTTTACTATGTACTTTCACTAAAACTGACCAGAATTAATGTCCTTTTCCTTCATCGATGTTTGCATTTTGAGAACATATCCTTAGGGCAGAGAGTGAGTAGTTCAGAAGAAAAATATTCTTTTTTCCCCAGTCAAACCTTAAGCAGAGACTAGGAAAGGAACCCAAGTTAAGAAAAATATGAAGAAATCTATGTCTATGTTTGAATTAGCCTACTGGAAAATTAGTTCACATGTGCTTTTTGTTTGATTGTTTCTTTGGGTTATGTTTAGCTTCACTTATGTAGTGCAAAGTACGAACCCACCCTCATTAAGGAGCAAAATCCTAACTGTTCATGCTATTTTCTCCTTGACCTTTACACTCTATACTGGAACAGAGGTAAATTTGAGGATGTAAAGAGGAGCAACTGCTGCAATGAATCAAACAAACAAATAGGAAAGAAACATACACACATGTGCGCGTGTGCACACACACATGCGCGCACACACAAAATGTCCCCCAAATCTCAACACTAAAAGGAAGGTGCACATTTATACTTCAAAATCCTGAAGCTTGAAATGTCCAGGAAAATAGTTCTTGCTTTGTGGACTGAGAGTTTATTTTACTTCTGGATATAAATGTATGTAGTGTATTACACACATCTGTCCAAGAAATCTTGCAGAATGTGGATTTTACAGTGAATATCATGCACAAGATTAAAAACAAGACAAAAAAAAAAAAATGGAACTCTTAAAAGAGAGACAGATGTAAAGGCTCCGAACGTTTAACTGCTCTGGGAAGAGATCACATCCGTTGATTGGGGATCACAAAAAGGTCCAAAACGTCCATAAATGTCCTTGGCTCGGACAGCAAAGTAGTATTTGCTGCCAGAAACAAACTGAGTGAGAGTACATGCCATAGGCAGAGGAAGTGCTTTTACCTCCCCAATTTTCTTCCACTGTGATGGCATTGTGGCACTGGGATCCTCATGGTAAGCATAGAGGTGGTAGCTATCTACGCTGGCACAACTACGGTCCACTTCCAGGACACTCCATGACAGCACGATGCCATTCTGGCTTTGTACCCGAGCTAATTTCAAGTGTGGCTTCTGAGGAAGGGAAGTACTGGCAGCTTCTGGGGGCAGACGTTGTGGTTGAGGGGCTTCTGGTAGGGGTGCTGGATGCACAGGGCGAGCTGGCTCCTAAAAGACAAAAGAAAACACGAGACAAGATTACAGTTGCGATAACCAAAGAAAAAGCTCAGGTTCACATTTTCAGAATTGGAATGCAGCTGAGAGATCAACGAGTCTAACATGGTCTACCTAGTATCACTTTAGAAGCAGCATTATTACAGCAGAAAGAACACTCACTCTGGAGCCAGAAGACCTGGGTTAAAATACTGCCTCAGACAGAGTAATGACCTTAGACAAGTCACTAAACATCACAGGGCTTCAAGATGCTAATTCATAAAACAAGGAGGTTGAACTAGATAGATGTGAGGGCCCACCCTTCCAGCTCTAATCTTTGATCCTACAAACCTACTCATTTTACAAATGAGTAAATTAACTTAATTACACACTTCAATACAAGTATACCTTATTCTGATATTCTGAATTATCTAAAACATCAGCATTGCTATTCCCTCCACTAACACAGAGCACAATACCTCTCCTTGACCCTTATGATCCTTTATGATATCGATTCCCTGTTTACCCAATAAGCTGGATGCTTTTCTCTGTTTTGTGTGTCAAGGATACCAGTATAACCATTTTGGCTATTCCTTCTTGCTTTCTCCAGCAGGTTGTAACCTCAATCCCCATATCCTCTCTTTGGAATCTCCAACTTTCCCCTACTTACTGGTTCTTTATCTGCTGCCTTCACACATGCCCAAGTCTCCCCCATCCCTAAAAAAACCCTTCACTATCAGTTATCAAGTCTTATCAATTCGGCCCTCCTAAGATCTCTCATAAACAACTCCTTCTCTCCTCCAACACTGCTACCACCCTGGTGCCCGCCCTTATCACCTCATGCCTACCTAGACTGCTTCAACAGCCTGCTGGTGGGTCTGCCTGTCTTGAGTCTCTCCCCACTACAGTCCATTCAGATGTCAAAGTGATCTTCCTAAAAAGGACTGGTCTGACCAATGTCACTACTCCTCCCCTCTGCCCCCCCCCATAAACTCCAGTGGCTTTCTATCACTTCCAGGATCAAATTTAAAATGCTCTGGTTTTTAAATGCCTTCATAATTTTGCCCCTCCTTGCCTTTTCAGTCTTCCTATACTTTACTCCTCTCTGTGAAGTCTACTATCCAATGACACTTGCTATTCCTTGCACAAGACACTTCAGATCCTGACTAGGTATTTTCCCTGATTATCTCCCATGCCTGGAATTCTTCAAGTCCCACCTAAAATCTCATCTTCCGTAAGAAGCTTTTCCTAATCCCACTTGATGCTCGTGCCTTCTCTTTGTTGATTAGCTATAATTTATCCTGCATATACATAGTTACTCATTAGCTCCACTGGGTTTAATTATATCTTCATGCAATGACACAGATCATTCCTTCCAAATGTTCTACTCTCTTAAAATTCCCTATTTCCTGGTTTTTTTTTCCTATTTCCTGTTAAAGGCACCACCATTCTTCCAGTCTCCAAGGTTATTAACCTACATGCCATCTTAATTCCTCACTCTCCCTCACTCCATGTATCTACTCAGTTGCCAAAATATCTCTCACAGTTGAGCTACATTAGTTCAAGCCCTCATTACCTCTTGTCCGGCTTATTGCAAGAGCCTTCTAATTGGTCTATCTACCTTTCTTACATCTCTCTCCAGCTCTAGTTAATTCTCCACACAACTACCAACATGATTTTCCTTAAGTCGAGAATCTGAACAAGTTGCTTTCCTAATCCATAAAACTCTAGTAGCTCCCTATTGCCTCTAAGATCAAACATGAAATCAAGCTCTTCTCAACCCAGCCCTTGTCTATCTCTTAACTTTATTTCTCTTCTTACATGCTAAGGTACAGCTTGACACACAGGACTCCATCTGTCTTTAGACCTTGCACTGGCCGACTCCCTCCCATCCCCCATGCCAGGGATGTACTCTCTCTTCATAGAATCCTTCTCTTTATTTAAGACATAGTTCAAGCACCAACTTCTACATGAAGCCTTTCTTGATCCTCCCTTCTGCTAGGCTAGTGTCCTCCCTCCCAAACTGCCTTGTATTTATTCTCTTTATATTTACTCTGTATATACATAACATAGATACTTTTCTAAGTTCATTGTGGATAGATTATTTTATTATTTGTATTTATGTTTCTAGTGCCTAGCATAGTGCGTGGCATAGAGTAAACATTTAATAATTGCCTGATAAACTCTTATCTACTGTATCAATGTGGCTATTCTATTTTTCCCCGAGCTACCTAGTACATAGTATTCTCTAAATAGTATGTAATGGTAAATTCCTTAAATATAAACAAACCATCGAACACTAAAGAGGAATCATGTGCTGTTTCCAAAGAACAAGACAAATGTGAAAGGAAAAATGGCTTTCTACTGCAACCTAAAGTAATCAGTGAAGAACCAAATTCAGTTCAGTGGCATTAAAAAAAAAAACTGTCAAGGGCATAAGTCAGGCCTTAGGATTTGCGAATAGAAGATGAGAATGGAATCCTACAGAATCTTAAGCTTCTTTGTGTCACTCAAAGTATTTCATCTTCACCACTAATTGAATTTTTTCCTCATACAGTAAAGTCAAATGATCAAAACTGATCTCTATGATCTCTATAGTTCAATATCCATTGGAAAAAAAAATAGTTCTAATAAGTTACAACTAGATGTGAGGCAAAATATGCTTCTCTCTTCATATATGCTTCAATATAACAATGTCTAAGAAACAAATGCTTTGTACAGCTAAACTTATCATTCGTATAGTTAATGGTCTAGTAATGTCAAGAAATTACTTACAGGATGCACCTGTGGGGGTCGGTGATGCACTGTTAGCTGAGGCCCTGCTGATCCAAGGGTTAGTCCATTATTTACAACGTATGTAGCTGCTTGAGGCACTCGCACTGTGACCCCTACACCAAAAGAAAGAAAAAATGCATAATCACCAATCTATTCTAATTTCAGTGGAACTCTGATTAATTAAATAATTGAATAAATGTGAAGTCAACAAAACACACTAAATTTTAATTTGTCAAGTATTTTTTAAAAGCCAGAGAAAATAATGAGGCTGAAAATGCTTTCATTCCTTACATATTTATAGAATCCTTAAAAGGAACTTCAGAGGCCTTGCAGCTAAACCTATACATGAAAAAGAGTCCTTCTATATCACATCTGACTAGTAGTGGTCATCCAGCTTTTATTTAAAAATCTGTAGTGAAAGGGAAGGCATGACCTCTTAAAGTAATCCATTTCACTTTTGGATAGCCCTACTATTAAGTTGTTTGTTTTTTTTTCCTCACATCAAGCCTAAATCTGTCTTTTTACAATTTCTAGACATCTCTTGTTAGTTTTGCCCTCTGGGACCAAGAACAAATTCAATTCCTCTTCCACGTAAAAACTTTTCAAATACTCAGAATGAGAAGGAGCCTTAGAGACCATCAACTCCAACTCATACATTTTACAGGTTAAGGAAAAGCCCAGAAAGGTGAATTGACCAGATGCAGTCCCCAGATCATCTTACTTGTCTGCTGAGAAACCTGTATGCAGGCCAAGAAGCAACAGGAAGAACTAAACATGAAACAACTGATTGGTTTAAGACTGGAAAAGGAGTGCATATTGTCACCTCATAACTTATATACAGAGTACATCCATGAAAATGCCAGGTTGGACAAATCAAAAGCTGGAATTAAGGTTGCCTAGAGAAATGTCAATCTCAGATATGTCAATGATACCACTCTGATGGCAGAAAGTGAAGCAGAATTAAGAAGCCTCTTGGTGAGGGTGAAAGAGGAGAGTATAAAAGCTGGCTTGAAGCTCAACATAAAAACAAAACAAAACAAAACAAAACAAAAAAAACCCAATAACAACAACAACAACAACAAACCAAAAACTGAGATCTTGGCAACTGGTTCCACCATTTTCTGGGCAATGGAGGGAGAAAAATGGAAGCAGTGTCAGATTTTATATTTTTGGTCTCAAAGATCACTGCAGACAGTGACTGCAGCCATGAAATAAAAGACACTTGCTGCTAGGAAGGAAAGCAAATCCGGAAACGATACTAAAAAACAGACACATCACTTTGCTGACAAAGGGCCATACTAGTCAAAGTTATAGTTTTTCTATTAGCAATGTGTGGTTGTGAAAGTTGAACTACAAGGAAAGCTGAGCACCACAGAACTAGCGCTTTCAAACTGTAGTGCTAGAGAAAACTTTTGAGAGTCCCTTGGACAGCAAGGACATCAAATCAGTCAATACTTAAAGAAATTAATTCAGGTTATTCAGTGGAAGTCCAATACTGAAGCAGAAGCTTACATACTCTGGCCACGTAATGAGAACACAGGACTCATTAGAAAAGAGCCTAATGTTGGGAAAGATTTAAGGCAAAAGGAAAAGGGAACTGCAGAGAATGAGATGGATAGGTTTCAAGGAAACAACAAACATGAACTTGGGACAGACTTTAAGAGACAGTGGAGGACAGAAGGGCCTGACATGCTATAGTCCATGGGATCACGGAGAGTCAGACACGACTGGACAACTGAACAAGTCCCTAGATCTGAAATAATACCCCAGGTGAGTGATTCTTAACCTGAGATCTGTGAAATTCACCACATGCCAAAGGGGTCCACTACACAAAATTAGTTAAGAAATCTTGCTCTAGGTGGAGTGTGACCAGGGTAGAGGAGAACAGGACTATTATCACCTCCCTAGTCCTGGGCACTATACTGATCAAAGAGCACATAAGCTTTCCTGGCTGTCATATCACTCAGCTAAGTCATATTGAGTATTTGTCTGAATACTGAGTCCATTAAAAATCTTTTTGGATGGTTTGCTACCTAGCTTCCCATCTTGTAAGTTGATTTTTTTTTTAACCAGTTGTAAAACACCACACCTGGATAAAGGGATCTGTGGCATGTTTCTCAAATTTTCAGATGACATAAAGCTGTAAGGAACAGTAAATACACTTTAACAAAGTAAAGACCCAAAAGGATGTAAGAACAAATTAAATGAAACTTCATAAGGATAAATGTAAACTCTCAGGATTGAATTTTAAAAATTAACTTTACAAATACAAGATTGGGAAAGTATACTTAGAAAAACATTTATCCTTAGAGTTTTATTGGACCTGTAATCTCAGTAAGTGAACAGTGTGATATGGCACCCAAGGTAATGTAACCTTGGGATCCACTAAGAGAGGAAAAGTAGCTGAGACTAGGCAGGCGAGTATACTGTTGTGCCCTGCTCCGGGCTTTCCTTAAGTAGTTTGTTTAGTTTTGAGCATCCCACTTGAGAAAGAACATTAATTAGCTATAAATGTATACAGCACCCAGAGGAAGGAAATCTGGATGATGAGAAGTCTCAAGTCCAAGTCATATGTGGATAGGAGAACAGAAGATCTAGGAGGAGACATGAGAGTAGTCTTCAAGTATTTAATGTACTGTTACATGGAAGATGGACTAGATTTGCTCACCAGATGACCAGAGAGGGGAACTAGGAGCAATGGGTAGAACTTGCAGAGGGGCATATTAGTCTTGATATAAGAAAAAAACTTACTAACAGAATGATTTAAAAAAATAGAGCAGATTATACTAGGAAGTCTATTAAACAAATACAGTCAGGAACGTTATAGAGGGGATGGATTCTTGTTCAGGTATGAGTATGGCTAGATGGTCTATGAAGCCCCTTCCAACCTGATTAATTCTTTGTTTCTAAAACAAAGTTTTAGTCCTAAATCAATGTCTCACCAATGAATCAGAAACACATAACCCTTCATTTCCTATCCAGTGAAAAACAAAAATAAGGAGAAAAGGGGAGGAGGAAATGAAAAGTATTAAGGAGAATTTCTTTATTATTTAGTTAGAAAAAGCCTAATATTGTGAAGCAATCCCAAACCTTTGCTCAGGGAACCTGAGTTGGTTCTTGTTTCTTTTTTCCCTACCCTGGGAATCAATTAAGTCTTAAAATGTAATATGGCTACCTAAGTCTTTTTCTATGTCTCCTTCTTTCTCACTTACTATTCCTCTCCTAAGACTAAAAAATATCCTACATCTTATCAGAGACTGTCTCCTACCCACCACAACTGTGTATCTTCTGGAGATGTGGGCTTTGGATTGTGGAATGTGGAGAAAGAAAAGATACTTACTTTTAGCAAGAATGATCTCTGACAGAGAGTCAGGTATGAATAAGTATATTTTTAGGATAAATAATGGACACTTAAATTTTAATTTTGTGGTTGAATCAACAAGACAAATAATGCAAATAATGTAAAAGACAAAATTTCCTGTAGTTTAGTTCCCTGTTGAAATGAAAACGTAATTTTAATAGTCTTTAAAAATAAAACTGGACGCAATTTTGCTGTTTCATTTCTTTTCTTTTTTGCCTTTTTTTTTGTTGTTGTTGCTTTTTGGTGAGGCAATTGGGGTTAAGTGACTTGCCCAGGGTCACACAGCTAGTAAGTGTCAAGTGTCTGAGGCCAGATTTGAGTTCAGGTCCTCCTGACTTCAGGGCCAGTGCTCCATCCACTGAACTACCTAGCTGCCTTGCTGTTTCATTTCTAAACATGGTATTCTTTTCTAAACACCAGTTAAGTATCTGTAACCATTTTAAACAGTGTCCCTTACCATTTGGAGGGTTGACCTGTCGTATAGGTACAGCAGAGTTTTGCAAAACTGCTCCTCTGACTGGAGCTTGGGCTGGTGGTGCAGGAAGAGTGGTATAAACCACTTGGTGATTAGTAGGAACTCTTGGAACAGGGAGTCTGGTAGTAGCCTGAGTCATTGGCCGGTGTGTTACATTCACCGTGGTTGGAGCTGACAGGAAATGGAAAAAGACATTAACAAGAATGCAACAAACAAACAAACAAAAAGGTTTTACTATTAAATGATGATAGCATTTTTATGTTGTACAAACAGAATAAAAGCCAACACTCTTGGTCTGAAAACTAACTTACTAGCATTAAAAATGAGAGCACAGATAAATTTGATAAACGTCAAATACTTAAACAAAACACATAATGCAAGAATGCCTGAGATAAACCAAAATTCATGAAATATCATATCTTATGCCGTTGGGTCATATATAACGTCACAGAGAAATTCCAAGCTCAGTATCTTCCCTATTCTCCGTTTTAGAAGAAGGAAGAACATAGGATAATGTAAAGAGAAAAGGGAAAAGGGTTCAATACTTGGAAAGAAATAAAAGAATAGCAAACCCCATTCAACAATTGTACAAATAACTCTTTATTAGTAGGAGAGGTCCATGAAGGCTTGTTTCCCACCTCGTTAGATTTAGGCTAAGAGCTCTTCAGCAAGGACACAATAACTAGAAGTCTTGATACCTCCACTAACCAAGTTTAAAAAAAGATGTGGTTGATTTCCTTTCTCTTTGCTACCCTAGTTTACCTTTTATCTTGAACAAGTGGATTTTTCACCCCAAAGCCCAAGACACCTAGTAACTTCAACCTTTTCTCCTTTCCTTTAACCTCTCTGCTTCATCTCCATTTCATTCTTTAAATGGTAGCTACACTGAATCTCTTATTCTCACTAATAACATCCCTCTTTCTTCCACCTCTTCACTGTGTTGTTCCCTGATTAACAGTCCCTCTAATAGCAAAAGAAGGATTAAAGAAGAAAAAAAAGCTTAAATTCAATAAAAACTGACACATAACAAAAAGGAAAGCAGCTAAGGATCTGTTACCAAGAAACCCCAAGAGGCAGCTAGGTGGCCCAGTGGATAGAGCACTGCCCCTGGAGTTGGGAGGACCTGAGTCCAAATCTGACCTCAGACACTTGACACTTACTAGCTGTGACCCTGAGCAAATCACTTAACCCCACTGCCTAGCCAAAAAAAAAAAGAAAAAAGAAAAAAACCTCAGAATTTTTGCTATTTCAGCAGAACCTACTACATAAAGATAAATAATCATTCATTTGACCCTTTATTAAAGCACTTACTTATGGTAGGCCCCTACTGCTTTTGTAAAGCACTGTGATGGCAAAAGAAGAGTGGATAAACATAATAAGCGCAAGGTTCTTACCCTCAGGCATGGCTGAATAACTATTGTATCACATAAACGCAAACAAAAACACTGAGCTACAAGTGAATTTAAGAGAAATGTAATTTTTGTCTTGTCTGACAAAAGTAAATTCAGCCATTAAATATAGATTATTTCATAAAAACTTGGCAATTTAGAATAGTCAGGAATAACTAATAGCTGATAAAAGTCACATTCCTTGTGTTGGTGCTGATGACCACAAATGAAAGTAAACCTCCAGAAAATGAACCTCTTTTCTTTACTTGTAGAGCTGGGGACTATGGGTACCAAACACTCAACACACATATTTGATATGTTGTTTAGTTTTACTGAACTGCTTTTTTATTCTTCTCCTTATTCTTTGTTTTTATTTCTGGTTTTAAGGGGAGAATAGAGAAGATATATTTGGAAATGAAGGTAGTGTTAAACAAAAGAAATTAAAGCTGATAAAAACTCAAGTTACAATCTCATGTCAGCACACAATCTATTGTAGCAGGATCACAAAGGAAATGCTCTCTTCTTGGCTAGCTTTCATTCAGTTCTGAGTAGGCAGGTGAATATCTCAAAATCCTGAGTTAAGTTAAAGTTTCTGGAGATGAAGTATGTTTGGCATTAGTGAACACCTCCTTTGGGGAAAGTACAGCATCAAGACCAGTTTTACACGTGGATAGTAGATCTCATACTCATATAAACTTTTTGTTTAATTACCTGGCATGTTCTAGTTATACCTACAACTTCTTTAAACCAATGTTTGGTGGAGAACCTACTTTTGATTCATTAAGTTACCAGGAAAAAAGCGAAAATGTACAGACTTGAGGGGCCATGCATATAGTTCTGTTAGCTACCTTTACCTCTGGCTGTGAGAATAAGGTGCTTGATTCATGCAGATTTGTGCATTTATGGTGAATCGAAGCTCTGTTACTTCCCAAAAGATAGATACTAATCAAATGTAATGCTGACTACCTCATTCTTTTCAACTTTCTGTTTATTCCCCATAGGTCACATCCCTCTCCAAGATGACTTCAAATTCCCTAAAAACAAACAAACAAACAAAAACAAACCCCAAGATTTCATTTCATCCAATTAAAATTTAGTACAGCTACTAAGCAAATAATACCTGTAGGTAGCAGGTGTATGGTCGTTTGGGATGGTCCACTTGTTGGTACCCCAGCCTGCTGCAAAGGGGCAGGCTGCAAGGGTTGTAATGGACGAGGAAGAGGCTGTGCAGACTGACTCACTGCTGACACAGGGGCATGACTTGGTTTTTTTGGATCTGTTAATGAAAGATTATTCACTGTCAGAAAACCAGAAGGCAGGGACAAAGGTAAGTAAGGGAACGAGAATATAATAATTAATTTCCCTCCTAGAGGTCAACAATAGTTTTCAAACCATAAGTAGGAAAGTATTAACTGAATTATGACTTCCACTTCACTTAACTGAAAACTGAGCTGTGATGTGATTAAAACAATAAAATCTACAGTTCCATTTAGGTATGAGAGTGAATTTTATCTCTTCAGGTTAAAGCCAAGAATCAAAACTATTATGATGACTGCAACAACTTCGCTTTGAATTAAATATGTCTACAAAATCCTTTTTAACAAACGAAATTAACATTTCCAGTCGCTAACAGCTTCCCCAAGCGTCTTGAGCTTCAAAAGCCGATGCTAAATCTTGCCAATTCTCTTGCTTCTACTTATTCTATCTGGCCCTTATAATCTATAATTACCTAGACTACTGTGAAAGCTTTCTGTCCCTCCTAACAGTCCCTCCATTCTCCAACATATTTGATCATGTAAAGGTACAGGTTTGATAATGTCAGTCTCCTACTCAAAATCATCAGCAGCTCCACATTTTCTCTACACACAAACTCCTCAGTCTACACTGCGAACACTCTCCACAATCTGGATCCAGCTTATATTTCCAGACATTTTGTTTTATTCCCCCTTCATGCGATCAAATGTTCTGCTAGCCTGGCCTACTAGACATTTCCCGAACTCAGCATCATCTCCTGTCTCCATATCTTTGTATGTTATGCCTCATACTTCATTCAATACAATGCTTCCTCATCTGTATCTCTCATAAAACTTACTTTCCTTCCAAGATCAAGCTCAGATGCCACCTCCTACATAAAGGTTCTACTAATCTCCTTTGCTCTCAATGGTAGTGTTTCTCTCTTATTAATCTGCGTATACTTTATATCTTCTAGTAGAATAAGTAAGGTCTTTGAGGGCAGAAGCTGTTTTTGTTTTTATCCTTGCATCCCTACGTGGCTGGAAGTTGATAAATGTGTTGAATTAAACAGAACTGAATACTGCAACCCCTACAATGTTCTTATCATATGCTTAGGCTTACCATTAATTGCCACTGGTTCTAGTTTTCTTTATCAATCATTTTCTTTAGGTACATACCTGTAATGAGGTAGCCAACTCTTCCAGTACACCATCCATGTCATCATCTGTCTGCCCCAGAAAGAAGGGCACAAGCTTATAACTAAATATGGTGCAATCTATGTGGTATGATTTGAAATACAGGGATTTCCAAAATTATCTGCTCTTTCCAAGTGCATGACATTTAATCAAGAGGGTTTTTTGTTTTTTTTTTAAATATGAGGCAATTGGGGTTAAGTGACTTGCCCAGAGTCACACACCTAGTAAGTGTCAAGTGTCTGAGGCCGGATTTGAACTCAGATCCTCCTGACTCCTGGGCTGGTGCTCTATCCACTGCGCCACCTAGTTGCCTCTGTTTTGTTTTTTAAATAAAGGCTTTTTCCTATCACAGATCCCAAAGTTATAAATGCAAACACTACTCACTGGTGAAACCTTAGTGGCTGATAGATTCCCAGGATAAACTCAGCTTGCATTCTCTCAAAAACTCTCACACTTTCTTGAAATTTTTATGAAGCTAAAAACAAGACATGTTACTTTGAAAGTCAAGTTAACCTAAAAAATTCAGGAATAACTGAGTTGTTTGATTCTAATCCTGTGCTAACGTCCGAATTTATAAGAGGGAGGGGAGCAAACTGTTATCAAGCAAGCAAGCACACAGGCATCTACCATGTACCTACTATGTGCCAGGCACAAGGTGAGGCACTGGGCATACAAATACAAAAAGTGAAACAATCCCTACTCTGAAAGTGCTAATATTCAACTGTGACAGATACTATCGAGTGTGAGAACTGGAGTTATGAACAAGCAGATCAGCCATACAGATAAGGTTGGGGCAGGTTATTAAAGGTCAGACAGAAGAGTTTATATAAGATTTTAGAAGTAATAGGAGAGAGCAGGGTTGCACTTTAAAATCACTCGGACAGCTGCGGGGAGTAGAACAGACTAGAACAGGGAGGGGCCTGAGGCAGAAAGACCAAAAAGTGTTATGGCAACTACTACAAGAGATGACGAGGTCAGAACTGAGGTGGTGGCTGTGTGAAATAGTGATGGAGCTCAAAGTCAGAGATTCGTGGAGGTAGAAATGGCAAGATTTGGCAAGCGAATGGATATATAGGATGAGGAACACTGAAGGAAAAACACTGCCTTCAACAGAAATGTAGGAATCTGGTAGAAAGGGAAGAAGAGGTTGAAGATTTGAGAGAGATGGGGGATGACTGAGGCTGCAGTATGTTGGAGAAGACAAGAGGGGACGGGATTGAGGGCCCATGTAGGCAAACTGGCTTTGGCGAGAAGACTTTGATCTACCTCAGAGGTTCCCAAACTTATCTGGCCTACCACCCCTTTTAAAAAAGAAAATACCCCATGCCCCCTGGAAATCTACTTTCTTTAACCCTTCAAAGGTTTTTTTTTTTTAATTTGCATCATTAAAAATTTTTTTTTAAAATGATGCACTTTAAATTTAGTTATTTACTGTAAATTTGTGGGTTTTTCCTGCATTGAAATTTTGATGATGCAGTATTGTGTCATGTAACTGTATAGTATCATGTTGTAAACAAGTCATTACATGCACATATTAATGCCGATGCATGTTGGACTTCTTGACAATGTGCAACATGCTTGCCTGCCAACACTTGCTTGTTCAGACCTGTGGGTGGACTTCACTGCTGATTGGTTATACCTTGCATTCTGTGTGTTTATTTGGAAAATAATGCAATCACTACGACTTTAACTGTTATACAACAGATGAAACATGTACGAACAGTTTTTCAAAATTTTCTTATCTTTTCTTCTTTCCTTATGCTTCTACCGCCCCCTTATTTTTAGCCCCACCAATTGCAACTGAGGCTACTACCATCCCTGTGGATCATTCCAGCGCCACCCCCCAGGGCGTGGTATCACCCACTTTGGGAACGTGTGATCTACCTCATTACTAGAAACTGGAGAAAAGGTGGAAGGAGTGAAGAGGGGATGAGGTTAAGGAATTCTGAGATGAAGAGAAGCTGTAAGGTTTGGAACAGCTTCTGTAGACCAATCATCAATGGGGGATGGTGGGAGAGAGAAAGAAAAGAGCAACACTACTGTAGGGAAGGCCCAGTTGATGACAGGTAACCCATACTGGCAGTGTTACCCAATCAATATAATTCTGTAAATTCCTCCAGCTCTGTTGGGCGGCACTTTAGTGCAGGAAACAAACAGGAAGGAGTAACCGAAGGATGGAGTTTGACAAGTAATGAGCAGTAACAGGACGGGGGTGAGAAATTTAAGAGACGAGGACAAC
Source organism: Vombatus ursinus (assembly GCF_900497805.2). Classification (NCBI taxonomy): domain Eukaryota; kingdom Metazoa; phylum Chordata; class Mammalia; order Diprotodontia; family Vombatidae; genus Vombatus; species Vombatus ursinus. The sequence continues at coordinate 439,937 of NW_020951209.1, forward strand.
GCAGAATTGAATTATTAACTATAGGGTTGAGCTTGGGAAGGGAGGAAAGTAAAATCAGAGCAGAGGTAATGGCCTGAGAAAGTACTGAGAGCTGGAGGGATTTTAAGAGGTTACAATGAGGGGAAAGAGTAGGTTTGAGAAAAATAAGGCCTAGGGAGAGCTGGAATAATAGGAGGTTAGGGTCACACAGAGGAATGTCAATTTTTGATTAATTAAATGAAACATTAATGGGCAATGCATGGTAAGATCCAGAGTATAACCAGCCTGTGTGTAACTGAGAAAGGAAGAGAGGAAAACAAGGGAGGGAGGAAGCATTTATTAAGTGCCCAGTATGTTCAGGCACTGTGCTTAGTGCTTTCCAAATACTATCTCATTTGATCCTCACAACAACTCTGTGAGGTAGATGCTATTATTTTTCCTAATTTTACAACTGAAGAAACTGAGGCAAACAGAAGTAACTTGCCCAGGGTGACAATAGTTAGTAATTGCCTGAGGCCAGACTTGAACTCAGTTCTTCCTGACTCCAGGACTAGTACTCTATCCACTGTGTTACTTAGTTGGCTTTAGGTGGAGTGAAAAAGTAGTATATGAAAGAGGTCCAGAAGGAAAGAAAATATATTAATTCTGAAATAGGAATTCTAGAAAACACTGTGGAAGAGATGGAGAGATTTGAGGTGGGATATGGTTTGGGGGGTAGGGTTAAGGAAGATAAAGATGAGAGAATGGGAGGTGGGGACTAAATATAGTTTATTTGTAGGCAGCCAATGATTAAGTAATACAAGAATAGGGAGAGTAACAGCTGGTGGGAGTTTGATAAGCACAGGGAGTAATAATGAATAGTAAATAAATTTGAATGCCCCTATCTTTACAGAATGATGCTTATAGGCCACTGGGAAAGCTTGAGTATGAAGTTACAGGTTGCCTTTAGGCATATATCTAGTATTGAATGTAAGATCCATGAAAGGAGACTAATTGTTATCTTGCGCCTTTATATAGCATCTTCAATGCCTAACACATAGTAGGCACTTAATAAATACTTTTTGGATTGGGTTGTGAGGAAACTGAGGGGATTAGGAAAGGAAATGATTAATTGTGGGAATTGAGCGAACCACAATTGACTCCATATCTTGTCACTCAATTCTGGAGTTAGCCCAGTTCCCTTTCTACTCAATTATGGGTCTAGTCCAATTTCTGTCTTGTGGGGAAACTTTATTTAATTGTGGGAATTGGAAGAAAATCTTATTGCATAGTTTGAACCTAGCCCTGCATGGCTGGGAAGCTGGATCACTTCTACGTACTGCCTAGGGATGTTTAACTATGGGCCTTGGTTATGCTGACCAGAAATCCAGTCAGATACAACCCATATGTCTTGTGAGAAAACTGGTCCCATAATGGTTACTCAGGTAGTGTCTCCATGTTCTTTTGATTAAATATAGACACTCAGGGGAAGTGGGACCTCTCTTTTTTTGATTTCAGAGAATCTGCACCTGTTTGCTCTTTCCCCTCAAAATCCTTAATCTTTCCTCCAATTAGAAATCAGATTACTTAATTTTATATCCTGGCTAATTGTTTTCTTTTAATTAATTGGTTTTAAAGTATAAAAATCTGTCTCCCCCTGTATTCAGAGTCCAGTGCCAAGGCTGAGGAAGGCCTGGTCCCAATTTGTTGGGCAATTGTCATGCACTGCTTAATAAATGTTATGCTCAGAAGAGTGAACCTTTGTTTCCTCAGTCGTTTTACCTTTCACCTGCCACAGCTGTTACGTGAATATTTATATGCACACATTTGTCAAATGGAAAGGAAGTTTCCAGATTGGAAGATATGCTAGAAAAGCACCCCTTCCTGTGTTTTATCATTATATTCTGTACTTCCTGCCTATTATATTTATTAAGTTTTGCTTGTTAAGTTCTCGCCTCATGGATTTTTAAATAACACATAATTTAACTTGCCACTTCTAAAACATAGTCAAAATTTACAAAACAATTTAAGCCATGCATCATATAGTAAGGACTTCCAATCTTTCATCAGAGAACAAAACTGCATTAAAGTAGTAGTTGAAAAATCAGCAAAAACTTTCACTTTTGAACAACTGGTTTCCAAAGAATACCTAAATTGATGAATAAGTCAGTCTTTTAAAAGGGAAAAAAAAACTGAGGAAATAAGCAGATATTGATACATTACAACACCTAATAATCCTGACATGCTAAAGATAAAAAGGTATTGTTTTAATGTAAACTGCTAATTGTATATCTGTAGAGTCAGTGTTCTGGTGGCACAATTGAAAGTTAACTTATATGCAATACAATATTTTAATAACTGAAGAGGAAGTGGCTAGAAAGTCAAGAATCAGAACACTTCTGGGCAAATGGTTTTAAGAACACTAACAAGAACACATTCATTATGTAAAATTTTGAAATGAAAAATTTCCAAGACATCTATCTCCAGAGACTATTTTAGTTCATTACTAAACTGAGGGCGCAGCTAGGTGGCACAGTGGATAGAGTACCAGCTTTGGAGTCAGGAGGACCTGAGCTCAAATTCGGCCTCAGACACTTGATACTTTCTAGCTGTGTGACCCTGGGCAAGTCACTTAACCCCACTATCCAGCAAAAAAAGCACCCCCACCCAAAAAACCCTCCAATACTGAAGTGAAACATTCTTTGAAAAACGAAACTTCGACTTACCTTGTGAAGTACCAACTTCTTCATCATCCAATGTAAGATCAATGACACCTCCTGAATCACTGCCTGTGGCTTTTCCACTCTGAAAGACAAAACTTCTGCATTTTGCAAAGGCAACTGGGGAGACATGAAAGAAGAGGAAAGGGGGGAAAGGGAATACTGGGCTGAAGCAAAAGGGGGAGGGGAGTTGGAAAAGTCTAGATTAGTTATTAAATGGAAGGTGGAGGAAGCTGTGATGAGGCACTGAGGAGTAAGGCGTAGCAGGTAGTGTCCAGACTTTTAAATAAATTATATACCTTCAAAAGATGTTTAAGGAAAGGTAGGGCACTGAAGATCACTTTTATGAAAAATGGATTGGTAATTGTAGAATAGATAAGTCAATGAGGCTACATGTATGAAACACACAGAAATATATTGTTACTGTGCTTATTATGACTGTACTATTCAGAAAAAAATATTAAAGGATGGAAGAGTAAATTAACAATATACAGTATTTCAATTCTTCAAAATCTTATTCATAAGGAAAACTAATGACATTTCATGTTTTCCCTGAAACACCCAGAAAAATTCATTCTGTGGCATTCTGAGATAATTATAGCAATCCACCTTCTAATGGAATTTAACTCAGGAAGTTTTCTTCAGGTTCAAAATTTATTATTGATTCATTTTAATACACTAACAGCTATAACTTTAATGTTCTTTTCCTGTCCCAGAACTAATTTCACTCCTTGGTGGGCCAGATAACTTCTGTAAAGGGAACAGGGGAAAAGTCAGAGGAGCCAATGTTAACAAAGTGATTGATTTCAAAAGCTCTACAAATCTTAAGTTATACTGGTTAGAAGAAGTAGAAAGAGGTAGATTCATGTGAATACACAGACACTCATTCAGTAGCAATCCCTATCACCATGATGAAGATTCCTAAGAATAATTTTAATAACAATCCTCCTCTCTTCCAATAGCACAATTCAATTAAAGAAATACTCTATATGCAAGGGTACCAAAAAAATAACGAAAATCAAACTTCAAACAAAACAAATAGCATCTCTAACTGAAGACATAACAATTTCCGAAAAAGATTCTTTAATTGTTTTCAAGCTTAGAAAATTGTCAGAGAAAACATTCATTAAAAATGCTTAAAATATTAACTGTGAGAGGAACTTTTAAAAATATATGATTATGAATTACAAGCTACATAATGGAAACCTGAGGTAATAATTTAAAGATATAATAGTAGGTAACACTAACAGTGTATCACTACTCTGTAACAAAACAATAAATTTTAGCCCAATCTGATTTAACTTTATTTTTATAACCATTTTTATAAATTTAGATTTACTCAATTTTCTCATTACTTTGAAGAACATCAGACAATGTAAAATATTATTGAACTGCTAATGGATTTGAACTGAGTCTCTCACTAGAACTGTTAGGGAAAAAAAGCAGACATTTCCTAGACCTATGTCAAATATATAACACATAGCAGAAATCAATTCTTGGTTTAGAAGAGTGAAAATATTATCTGTGAAGGAATTGAGGGGATTAGGACAGCAAGTGGTTAATTGCGGAAACTGAGCAAACCACAACTGACTTCATATCTTGAGACTCAATTCTGGAGCTAGCTCAGTTCCCTTTCTACTCAATTATGGGTCTAGTCCAATTTCTATCTTGTGAGGAAACTTTATTTAGTTGTGGGAATTGGGAGAAAAATCTTATTGCATGGTTCGAACCTAGCCCTTCACGGCTGGGAAGATGGACCACTTCTACCCACTGCTTACAGATTTTAACTAAGGGTCTTGGTTATACTGACTAGAAATCCAGTCAGATACAAAGATTGATGAAAAGAGTTTTTTCACAGTTAGACCTATAAACCCATATGTCTTGTGTGAAAACTGGTCCCATAATTGGTTAATGAGTTAGTGTTTTCTTGTTCCTTTGATTAAATATAGACACTCAGGGAAAGTGGAACCTCTCTTTTTCTGATTTCAGAGAATTGCACCTGTTTGGTCTCCCCTCTCAACTCGCAAAATCCCTCATCTTTCCTCCAATTAGAAATCAGATTACCTAACTTTATATCCTGGCTAATTGTTTTTCTTTTAATTAATTGGTCTTATTGGATTAATTGGTTTTAATGTATAAAAGTCTGTCTCCCCTGTATTCAGGGTCTAGTGCCAAAACTGAGGAAGGCCTGGTCCCAATTTGTTGGGCAATTGTCATACACTGCTTAATAAATGTTATGCTCAAAAGAGTGAACCTTTGTTTCCTCAATCATTTTACCTTTTGTCCTCCACAGCTGCAAGTTTTCATTTCAAATATACTAATGCAACCCCAAATATGTGTTTCTCAAGTATCTCAGAAATAGGAAACAAACTCCTAAACACTTTAAACTCTTCTAGAAAAAGTAGATCACAGCATTTAAAAAAAAATGATTCTGTAGGGAACCAGTATTACATAACTCTTCATGTGGTTAATTAAGTGAAGTTCTGAGCAAATATATTTTGCAAGGTTCCCATGTGAACTACATAATTTATCAAGTTGGCACCATGGAACAAATGTGGACATTTATCACCATAGGTTCTATAATATCTTTATCCATATTTAAATCAGTAAGGTGTATACTCACTAACTTTCTATGATTTTAAGGAAAAGGCCAGTCTAATTTTGTGAAAAGTATGCAATACTTTTTAAAAATGTACTTTTATTACTTACCTTAATAACTAAAAGTGTTGCCAGGACATATCACAAGTAAAGGTGCTCTAATATACTTTAGTGAATTAAGTAACTACAACTTGTAATTAATTACACAGTACACAAATGAAAATATTTCCTAAGGTTACCGTCCACCTTGCCTTAAGTTACCACAAACTCCCAGTTATGGGAGACAGAATGAGATCTTATTACTTGGGAAATCTCTCAAAGGAGGTTGGTGATGAAAGATAAATAGGGAATTTTGATTCCTCACCAGCAGAATAAAGACTACATTAGCTGATCAGCAATCTCCTTCTGGGAGAAAAATCTCAAAAATCTGCAAAATCCCAATAATGACCCTGAGCTCTGCTTTTTTTTTTTTTTTTAAGTGATAACTCTGAAGATTTAAGAGAAAGAGAGAGAACCTGGCAAGTACAAGTATGCAAAACCAAAAGACCCTTGGTTCTATTTATGGCCCCAAAATCAACCTTCCACAGGAGTCAAAACCTCCCTAATTAGTTTATCACAAGCCCACCACTCCTCCCTCAATTATGTTCCTTACCTATAAGACAAAGTTTGTAATAGATAACTTAAGAATATTCTTTATGGACCTAAGAGTTCACAAAATGTACAAATAGGTAAGCAGAAATCTTAATTTTGGGGTTTAGCTTTAATATACCTCCATCTGTATTTTGGAAAGCTTACATATATTTTTAAGATTGGTTATGAATGATGGTGGTAGCTTGTTGTTACATAATACCATGTTTTACGTATTTAATTTCAGTCTTTATTTTCTGTATGATTTTAAAAAAGAAAGATGAAAACTCCCTTGAAAATTAGAATAACAGACCCTAATGACTCCATGAGACATTAATAAATAAAAAAGTTAAAAGACTGAAAAAAATGAAGAAAATGTGAAATATCTCATAGAAAAACAAAACTGATCTGGAAAACAGATCAAAGAGAGGTTATTTAAGAATCATTAGACAATACTGAAAGCCAAGAACAAAAAAGCCTAGACATGTTTGTGAAATCATAAAAGTAATGTGCCTACATCTCTTAGAACCAAAGAATAAAGTAGAATTGAAAGAATCCACTAGTAATCAATCAAATAAAAACTCCCAGGAATATTATAGCCAAAATCCAGAGCTCTCAGGTAAAGGAGACTATATATTCAAGTAGCCAAAAATAAAGAATTCAAGAACTGAGAAATCACAGTGAGCATCACACAAGATTCATCAGCCACAATAAAAGGGTGGAAAGCTTAGAATATGACATTTCAGAAGGCAAATTATATATATGCTTATAACAAAGAATAAATGGACCCTTATTGAAAAATAGTGTTTTAGGGACTTTTAAAATATTGCTTTCTTGTGTAATTTTGCTGACAACCTTTTCTAGACTTGCAATTGTATTTGTGATTTTCTGGGAAAATATGCTACAAAAAGTCAAGTGTGGCGGTGTGTGTCTATAATTTCATGCATGAGAGAAGCTAAGACTGATGGATCTCTCAAACTCAAGGAGGAGGTCATCAGGTTGCCTAAGGAGGGGCAAATCTGCTGAGACAGGAAATGGAGTAGGTCAAAGAACCTGTACCAATCAGAGTGGGATAAGGCCCTGTATTTCTGTGAGATATGGAGATCCAGTCTTTATCTCTTTCTTTTCCTTCTACTTTTTTATCTCTTCTTCTTTCTTCATTTTATGTTCTAATTTTATAGAAACCAAAGAAAGGTCATTCTATCTTTCTCTAATTAAGATAATGTAGATTCTTGCATATAATAACTAATAGTTGCAGTATGGGCCTTCCCTTTTTGAAATAAATCTCTGCTGAGCAACAAAGCAAAATGTTATTTTGAGTACTGTTCATTCTAGCTTTTGACAAAATACAACTATTACTGTTAAGAACACTAGAAAGCATAGTAAAGAAAATGTTCCTTAAAATGATAAACAGTATCTATTTAAAACCAAGAGCCAGCATGGCTCTTAAGGGGGATAAGCTAGAAAGGCCTTTCCAATAACATCAAGGGTAAAGCAAGCATATTTATTATCACCATTACTATTCAAAATTGTACTAGAAATGCTTGCTGTAACAATAAGACAAGAAAAAGAAATGGAAAGAATAAGCATAGGCAAAGAAAATCGATATGAGAAAACTGGATAATTTGGATTCTCTAGAATATTAAACATTAATTATTTTGCCCATTTTATGGGGAGCTTCTAAATTTCTTCCTTTGCTGGGTTTTCTGACAACAGAATAATTATGTCTATTTTTGCCCTCTCAACAAATGAATCTGGAAAGAAGTTCTTTAAAATTTCTCTCCATCACTTAGCAAAATGCAATTTCAAATCAAACCAAACCTTGTTGACCATTGCAAGCAGGCTATGAACTGAGTCTTAAGACTCTACATAATATATTACTCAAATACACAGTTGCCGTGGGTAGATAGGTCCTTTTTCCTATATATGTTGTATCTTCAGAGCACTGACCAATACAGTATTTGCACTGTCAAAATTCTGTGTGTTTCATCAGGCCGATGCTGATTCTAACCATCATGAATCAATTTATTACACTAATTATTTCCACTGTACATTCAGTACTGTTATTGGAACTACTTCAAAGCTAGGATATTTACTATTTTTGATCAGCTACTGCTTTAATAGGTTATAAACCTAGCTAGTCTTTTCTTTTTCTAAAATTTTTCTGGCACATCCTTTTCCTCCAAGTCAAAGACAACATCCCCCAAAAGAAGTTAAGATTGATCGTGTTCTCTCACTTCTTTCTGATGAAATTTCTTCCTGTTTAATCTGGCTTTCAAAACAACTGATCAAAGTTGTAACACTGAATATGCCACACATATAAAGCACAAAGAGAACTACTTTTAATTCAAATAATGTGAGGCAGCAAGTGAAAATGATATTCTGAGTCTCTTATATATGAAATAAAAGTGGGTGGTGTTAAATGGATTTAAAAATTTTATAGTTATAAAGAATTATCAAAAACATTAATAGTAATTTTTTTCATTTTATGTGTAACCAATATATTAAAACTTTTAATACAACAAAGAGACTGAAAATAGCTTTTCATTATTATTACTGTTTTAAACATTTTTTTTTTTGTGAGACAATAGGGGTTAAGGGACCTGTCCAGGGTTATACAGCTAGTAAGTGTTACGGTCTGAGGCTGCATTTGAACTCAGGTCCTCCTGACTTCAGGGCCAGTGCTCTATCCACTGTACCACCTAGTTGCCCCCCTGTTTTAAACATTTTTAATTTTTTTCCTTTCCAGTCTTGAAAATGTTATTTAGCATGTTTATTAACAATACTATGGGGAATGATGTTTTAAGTTCTTTGTTTCACTGAACATGAAATTCTAAGTACATGCTAATCTTGTAAAAATGTCATTTGAAATCCCTGAATATAACTTCAAAACGTTCTATACTTTATCTATACTGCGTTTCTACTTCAATATTTATTTTGAAGGAAGCTATAATCCAAGAATCTTCAAAAGTCTGATATCTTTCTCCTTGCTGTCCTCATCCGAATCTTTCCTTTTTATCAGCATGTAAAGTAGACTATAGGATTGGTAAATATATATCTATATATATTTTTTCTAATTATGGATGTTATATTTAAATAGATTCATAAAATGTCATGGTATATTTTGTTTTTGGTTGAAATTTTTAGTGAAGGTCATATGACAGTGGAAAAATTTTGACTCATAAACTGCAGTAAAGAAAGAGAAATGTGAAATAAACCAGTAATACAAAGCAATATATGTTCACTTGATGACATTTTGTAAATAAAAAAATAACATCATAAAAGAAAGTATGCTCATGGTTAAGACTGAATGTCATTATACGTGATGTCCTAATTTTTCAAACACTCTCCCAGTCATTTCTTCCTTGAATAATAAAGAATTTTTGTATTTTTATTTGTAGATGTTTTTCAATATGGATAAGACCTATGATGTGCAAGCAGGAGACGTGTACATGTAAAACAATCCAAGCTATGCTCAATCTGAACTTCAGAATGTTATGTGATCTAGCCCCATGCTATACAAAGACTTCACAAGCAGAAGGCTAGGAATGACAGAGAGGGATCCCATATCAAGTTTTCACTTAGGAAATGAAGTAGAAGGCTCATGAGTTTCATCAAAGTGCTAAAAAGCTCCTCATTATTCTCTTAATGACTTTCCCTTTAAGTTGCAACTGATAAACTCTGATAAAGACTAAATAATTTTTAAAAAGCTACAACATATCAAGAAAACAATTATTTATAGAAGGAAGATAAAAACCAGATATTTTTCCTCTATCAAGATAGAATTCTTAGCAGTGCATCATGGTACCCAATCAGACTGCTCTTAAAATTCATGTCTATAATCAAAGCAGAGATTAGTCAATACACTAAAACAAGTACTATCTATAATGGAAACATTTATAATAGTACCATTCACTATAGAAGAATATATACTTCTTGCCAACCAATTAAGAGATAAAAGAAAGCATTTGAATGAACAGTTGTGAAAACTAGTTGGTTAAAAAAGTTATGAGAGAAAAATTGAGATCACACCCCTGTGGATTTTCACTAAGATTTTATGATGAAGAATAATCCTACCTGTGGTGTATTCTCAGCTGGTCTCTTATTCACAGAAGCATCTGTGGTTTTGTTGGTCTGGTTTTCTAAGGAATTAAAAACAATTTTCCTTTCAACTAGAGCTGCACACAACATAACAAATGTTCCAACAGTTACAATACAGAAAATAATTTCTCTTTAATAAAAAAATACATTAAATTTTACTCCCCCTGGGATGGAGCTGATAAAATCCAAGTCAATTTGAAGAATGACAAATTGCTAATCAAATGAATTTCTTACGGTATGAAATAACTTTTAAGTTTCTCAAAATTCATAACTGAATTCTCAATAAGTCATTTCTCAATATTTCAGAGTCATGATTTTGGTTCTTTAATTTAGTTTGTTAATTACTATATAATGAGAAAATCAATACACAACTACTTAAGTTTCTGAAAGTAACTGAAATAATTCCTAGGTTCAAGTTCTACCTTAGTCATATATTGGTTGTGTGACCCTAGTCGGGTCATGACCCTTAAGTGTGCCAGGCAACTCTCTAAGCAAGTTGTGGAGTAGTTAAGAGATCTGTATTGGTAGAGGAGATTTCCCCAAAAGGAGTTTCCTAAATCAGTGAAATCACAAGTACACTACTCTGTCTCCACCTTCTCCTCCCAAAGCAATTTTTGTGAAATTACATAGAAAAGAGTGACCACCAACTGCATAGGTTAATTAAAGATATATGGGGGATAGTTTTGCCATACTCTATTAATAAAATAATAACCAGAAAAAATAATGCAATTTTACTTAACTAAGAGGGTAATATATTCTCAACTTTCTTGAAAACAGTTATGATTAAATAAACATGTTTGACCAAGACAACAGAAGAAACTAAAACTAAAGCCAACTTTATCTGCACCTTTCTCTTTCTTTATTCACAGTCCTTTTGGCAAGGAGGATAGAAATTTTCCTTTTTTTTTTTTTTGTAAGTTCCTAAAATATTTCTAAATTGAGAATGAATTAGCCCAATTAAAGAATACATTCTATAAGCATTTGCTTTTATTAATTAAGGCATATCTTAAGATGAATTCAACAAACTCAGAGGAATATAGGCACTTAAAGAGCTTCCATCAGAACTCCCCGGTGTGACTTATGAAGCAATATGGTAATAGCAGAAAGACTACTATACTGGTAGTCAGCAAATATCTCAGCTCAACTTCTGATTTGTGATCGTGGGTATGTCATTTAATCTCTTTTGAGTTGCAGTTTCCTCACCTGTAAAATGAGGATAACAACACCTGGATACAAGGTTATTGTGAAGATCAAATAAGATCTATAGTTCTCAATTCTAAAGCACATTTGGTAGTAACAACTAATGAATGCTGGATGCCGATATCACAACCAACTCTTCTTTAAGGTTCACCCTGATATCCTGGTATTGAGAAAAATGTCAAGAAATCAAACTAGAGGTTTGGCTACATGATTACATGGTTGGAGAATAGGGTGTCTTTTTTGGTCCAATGTTCTGCTTGATAACATTAAAAGGTACACTATACATGGATCACTAACTGAAAAGAATTTTTAATTTAATTTAATACTATATAATTAATTATATATCATTATAATATTATAACAATAATATAATTATAATCATATATAAACAACTATATATACACATATATATATTTAAATACATTAAGATACCTGAAAATAAAATTAAACGGATACAATTTAATCTTTGATGATTCAGAGATATCATTTTAGAGTGTTACATATGCATATGTTTGGAATAACACACTGTGATATATGTGTATATATACATATAAAAATACACATACATATATGAAGTATCATCAAGATCAAAGATATCTTGGAATATTGATCTGTTTACATAGAACAATTACCGTATATTTAAACAACTTGTACTCTATTAACAGGCATCACCAATCAAACCCATTTATGACTATATTTGTAAACATGCTGGCAGTATTGAAAAGGTTCACAAGATAGGGATATTTCATCAAAAAAGTGAACCTTCTGAATCCTGAGATGAGAATTCCTACTCTTGCCTGCACATACTTTATAGAACAATAAGTCAGCTTTTTTTTTCAACTGAAAATTAAAGTTCAAGAATATCTTTGCTTGTAACCCAAAGGTTAAGATTTTTGATATCTTTTTATAACAAATTATCATAGTCACATACACACACACAGAGTGGCACACACTGACTAGCTTTGTGCACTGATAGAGCTGACGATAAGTCTTGGTTGACAGAACTAAACTGTGATTAAATTAGTATTTGGACCTTGAACTGTCATTAAGCTCTACCCCAGTTTATGTATTCATTATTACCATAAAATAATGGTTATCAGTGCTTAAAAGGAGCCAAGGAGTAGGCTACTGAATAGGTCAGGTCACATATGCATATGTATGCTCAAGACATACACTATGGTTATTAAAATAAAGTTGATTATGATAAAACACTTGATATTTTATCTTCAAAAGGTATCTTTTAATTTAGAATCTATTTGATAACTGGGAAATTTTACAACCATGGAATCTGCCACTTGACATCTTTGTCTTTTGAAAACAGTTTAAGGTCAGAAACACCATCTAAACATGAAGATTAAAGCAAAAAAATACATAGATGGATTTTAAAGATTTCAGACATAAGTTGTTTATTTTCTGAGCATTTGATAACCAAATATTTTTATATCTAAATATACACTATTAAACATGGTTTTATACTGCAAAGAAATCTGATAATACTAGCTCATTTCCTTGTTTCTTCCCCTTCTCCTCCCTGGCCCAGTCCCCCCAAAACACCTCAATTGTGCTATAAACACTAAATAAGGTTTTAGAATAGCCTTCTTCTTGGAGATACTAAGGGAAATACAGATGAAGAATGTGGAATTTGAAAGCTCAAATCCACATGGGTAGGGACTTGGTATTATTCCTCCCTCCTAAGAGGATTTTTTCCTTTATGCAAGATACATGTTCCAGAATAACTTTTGAAAAAAGTTAAAATAACTTGTTTGATATAGAAGGTATATTAAAAAAAATAACTCATAGTATACAATTTTTAGCCTCTCCTTACCCCCAGTAAAACTCACAGGTCATTTTTTTCCTATTTATGGATGTGAAGGATTAACTGATTCTAAGGGAATACTATTTACCCTATTCCTTTATACAAGTGGCTAGAGCTTCTAGCCACTGACATCAAGTTTTATTTTCCAAAGTCTATTTTCCAGACTGCCACCACTAACACTAAATCCCATGATAACTTACCAACTCTAGATGGAACTGCAGTACTGCTAGGCTCAGCAGCAGAAGTAGTACCAAATGCAGCAAGTGGAATTTTCATCTGTATGGAACTTCGATTGCTGGCTGGATTATACAGTCCTGAAGTACCTACTGCAGGTAAAGAAGTCCTTGTGGCTTGTGCAATAGGGTGTGCTGCTGAAACAGCCTGTACTGCAAGTGTTGTTCCTAATGATGCAGCACTGGCCGGAGAGTTCCTCTGAATACTAGGACTGGGTACAGATGGGTTGTTATTTGGTTTAATGGGGTTTGTTGATGGCAAGGGCGCTGGATTTTTGGTAAGACCACTAACCGTAGACTGACTTTGCACAGAAATAAATTCAACATTGCCAGGCTGTTGATTAGTGACCAAAGTCCCTGTGTGGCCTTGTAGGAGCTGAGGCTGGGAAGATACTGCAACAGGTACATGTAAGATCACCGGCAAAGACTGTAAAGATATTGTGGGTTGCGAATTTCCACTGGACACCTGGGTAGAAGCAACTACTGGAGCCGTAGTTGGTGCAGGAAGAACTGATGCCGTCAAGGAACCAGAGGTTACTGGAGTTTGAGATTTAGGTTGACCACTGACCACTGTCTGAGGGGTGGTAAGGCTGGATGAAGATACTATAAATAGAGAGAAGATTATTATGAATTTCAGTGAGCCACTTTCATTTTTAATTATCAACTGGGTTAAAGTAATGCAAACCTTCAAATATTAGGTTAATTTGCAGATAGCATAAAAACTTTTATAAACCACATCTAGATTTAAAACAACTGAGCATACAGAATAATTTTGGAAGAAAATTATATTGCATTCATTAGTACAAAGAGAGCTTGAAAATGAAAATTAATGTTCAGAGAAATGTTATGTGACTAATAAAAGCCTGTTCTGTTGGACACAATGCCAAGACCTAATTAACTTCTGAGCAATCTATTAGCAAAAATAAACAATGAGGAACTAAGATAAAATTCAAAAGCCACTAAAATAAGAAATTCATTTCAAAGATTATTATCACCATTAACCAATATGATGAGGTCATAGTAAAAACTATTTGAATATCATAAATTTTATTATTAGGGAATATTTTATTCCTTGCAACAAATTTTTCCTGAGTTAGCTAAGAGAGATAGTTAATGAATGCCTAACCTAATTAGTCCAATCCTAACTAGAATAACTTGGACCAAAAAGAATGAATGCAGATTAACATGAATGTGGCAGATGAAATGAAATGGGTGTGGAGAGGAAAATGGGACCAAAACCCAAAGCAAAGCAAAAGAATCAGAGTATTACTGGAGTTCAGTAGTTTCTTTGATTTCTATACTTCTTAGCTATTATACATTCCATTCAAATGCTTGGAATTTTTGATGCCAAGGTACTCAGCACATAAGTACAACATTTAGACATTTATCTACAACATAAAACTAAGACAAAATGATATCCACTCTGTGATTTACTCATCTAAAATTTTAAGATGACTGCCTTACAGTACTGCTGCCAATACGATATAATTGTATTTGGTGCTCTAATATAGGCAAATGTACTCATATTTCTTTTCATTTTCATTCCCGCTTGCAAATGCTTGAAAAGAAAAAGGCAAAAATATAAATCCTAAAACTCATTAAAATTCATTTTTATCTTGGTGAGGGGAGCTTTGTTACCTGTATTGACAGGGGCTTGAAAAGGTGATGGTGTGCTTTCTCCTATGTTTCTCTTAGACTCCAGCATCTGTCTCACTGTGCCAGCATTTCTGCAGAATAAATGTTAACATCAACATTCCCAAAAGGTACACATAGAACAGAGAGAAACAATAATAAATAAAAAGGGAAAAGTATCAAAAGGCTGCAAAAACTTGGTTTTGAAGTAAAGACAGGATACATTGAGGCAGAAAAGTAGAAGAGCAAGGAGATATTAAATAATTCCAAATAATGTGGCCAAAAAAGTTGCAGGATGATCATTTTTTTTATTGACTGTTTCAATGTGAAGGCAAAGATTAGGAAGCTTAGAAAAACATAATCTACCAAAAAGTTTTCCCAATCATTTCTAAACTACTTAAAATAATACTCCTTTACCACAAATTTTTTTTACAATAATTTTTAGGGGAAAATTATTTTAAATTCAAATATTAAATTTTAGCAGGAAAGAAACAGAAAATAGAGAAAACGTAAAAGATTAATTCAGCATATATATGTGATTAAGTTTCATTTTTTCCCTATCCAAACTGGCTTCCCTGAAAATGTGAATATTATGTATAATGCTTTTAGTTCTCACCTATACGTTAAAGTATTAATGCTGACAACTTCATTTGCAGATGACTTCCCTGGTGACACGGGTGGATTTGGTGGATTCTGAAAAGAAAAATATGAAATTATAAAAGGTTTTATGTCTCACACGATAAATATAACAAACAAGAATTTCAGATATGTTGTCAACATGTTTCTTTATATACTAATTTCAATTTGATTTTATTTTTACTCCATCAAAAACAATTCAGGATCTAGGTAAAAAATTCCATTATGTTTCCAATCACCCCAAGGGGTTATCCTGAAATTCTGTAAAAATTCCCAAAATGAAGTCTAAATAATTTTATTTTAAAAAGAAATAAGATACATACAATGCAGAGCTTTGAAGGGGAGTATTGTGAAATTAAACAAGTGAAATCGAGACACTATGAAACAATTAGAAGATGCTGAAACAGCAAAGTGAAAATAGCAAGTAGAAGAAATCTGAAGTATAACAGCTATATGTGAGACAAGAGAAGAGAAAAGAACAGGTAAAATGTAGATGGAAACTAAATTTCTACACAAGATGCTCTCCTAGACACCTAAGGTCAGTTTCAACTTAAATGAAGGCTTTGACAGGAAACTAAAATCCATCTTATTCAAGACAAGGTACCTTCATGGGGCAGCTAGGTGGCGCAGTGGATAGAGCACCGGCTCTGGAGTCAGGAGGACCTGAGTTCAAATCCGGCCTCGGACCAAACACTTGACACTTACTAGCTGTGTGACTCTGGGCAAGTCTCTTAACCCCAACTGCCTAAAAATAAAAAAAAAAAAATTTTTTTAAAAATGAGGTACCTTTTATAGCTCTAATAATAAATAAAAATGACTTGATTCTTTAACCACCTGCTAGGTATACCATAAAGGCAACAACTAAACTGAATGGTAAGTCAGACAAGATGACACCCAATGCTATTAAGATTCATGTCTGAGGGTGCTGATTCTGATTATTATTTGTCATAATTCAGCACAGCGGATAAAGGAGATGAGATTTGATTAACTCTTAGTTGCTTCATATCTACTTAAGAGCTATAAAAAAGGTATATCACTATTCCCATAGAAGGTGTATCTAAGTAGAAAAGAGCTGCTTATATTCAAGGGCATGACGTTTCAAAGCAACAAGCAATAAAAGGAGAAAGTCATGAAGTACTAGGGAGAAAAAGAAGAGACAAGTACTGGCTGTCAAGACTTTATGGTTGAGACACTTAAGTCTGCTGTCTTCCCAGGCTATGTATCTAAGACATGATCTGACAATGACAATGACAATATCTGACAAACCAGACAACTACTAACTAACTAACTAGCATTTGGAAAACGTTGCTATACACTGTGAAATTCTGGGCATCAGATAGCAAATTTTAGTGGCATAAGTGCTGTTTTCATCATTCTTGTCAAAAGAAGAGGCTCCAAAGAAAAGTATTTGGATTTCTGGATGATGGCTTAAATTATGGCTTCAAGACCAGTTAGGGAATATACCTATTACCTGATAAAGATAAAGTTATCTCATGTGTGGAAAACATGATAAATGTTTTAAACTAAAAATGGTATGGAGGGGGAAACTGCCTAAATGTATCCACCGAACTGAACAGCACATAGAGCAATAAGTACATTAAAAGAAGTAGAGAAGACCATTAATTCACAAAGATATATCCAAGAATAAATAGAAAAATAAAGTCCATGACCATAAATTTCTTTGCACAGACGTACAAAATATGAGTAAATTAAGAATAATCAAAGAAAACAAGTACAACACATGTATCACTGAGATTTGGTGAGATCAACGGAACTCAGCACTAGAATATGGCTACAGAAGCAAATATCACATAAAAAAATGAAAACAGATATTAACAGTTAGAGGTAGTAAATCATTGTTTAAGAATATTTAACACATGTGAAGGAATCCACAAATAAGAAGAGTGGTCAGCATTTGGAGGAAAGAAAAACAAAAGTAGTATTTCCTTTTAAGTATACTACAGATCAGCTGAACAAATGGAGTAAAAAAGTGAAGGAGTTTACAGACCAGATTACAAACCTGGCACAGAAAAATTATATCATAATTACTGGTAACTTCAAATTTCCAGACATCCATTAAAGCTTTCACTTTGCCAAAAGAAGGACATGAAAAATTCTCGATTGGCTTTAATAATTCCAATCTAAAGGAAGATGAGGGAAAAGGCAAGGTGAGTACTACACTTCAGGACCTGATTCTGAATGTATAAGAAGAATCAGTTACTAAAGTAAAAAAATGAAGGGAACCTAAGGAAGAACTTACTAGCCCCATATTAAAATCTGTGATGGGCAAAACATGCATATAGTCAGGGAGACCCCACATTTAGCTGACATCAAAGCGTTCGTAGAAAAGATGGGCAGTTCCCATGGCCTGAAAGGTCTGAAGAATAAATTTCTGATGAAATAAACACAAATTATTCCAGGGAGAGAAAGGAGGGAGAAAAGCCAAAGCTGATTAATTTGGATGCATTAAGTGAACTCACTGAACAACTTAAATTTCAAAACAACATGAAAAGAACATGGGAGCAAGAACAAATAGTGGAAGATGAATAATAAAAAAGGGGGCACAGTACAAAAGGCTAGTATTAGGATGAGATAGAAGAAATGTTAGTACAATTAGGTAAATTCAAAAATGATTAACTGGCTAGAACCAAAGAGAGGTAAATAATTAGTCAAAATCAAAATGGAGGTTGTACTCTGAAGGATCTAAGGGATCTGTCTTTGTTCTTTGATTGATAAAAATGTTCAATATTTTTATCAGTGATTTGAATGAAGCCTTGACAAGCATGCTTACCTAACTGGCAGATGGAATGAAGCTGGGAGGGATAACTAACACACTGGATATGAGTGTCAGGATCCCCAAAGATTTTTCTATGCTAGAACAATAAGCCAAACTGAATTAAGATAACAGAAATATATCCAACATGTGGATGCTAAAAATAAACCACATGAGCACAAGACAGGGAAAGCAAGGCTAAACCAGTTTGTCTTGTCCTACACTTTGTTCTCTGCCTCCATCAGACCACAAATAGAGTTTTACATTCAGTTGTGGGAACTACATTATAGAAAAAATAATGAAAAACATGAGAAAACCCTAAGGAGTGACCAGATTGAGGAGACAAATCATATGCTACGTAGAATTAGCTGAAGACACTCTTAGGTAAACATTTACCCTGTTATGAGAGAAATCAAAGCACAAAGTTCAACATGATCAATTTATCGACAAAGTGCAAATTCACTAATAAACAGGGTCTCAGCCTTCTTAGAAAAGTTAAGACCCCAAAGGAGAGAGACAATTCTCTTTTATACATAAAAGAAAAGAGCACCCAGTATAGAAGACAGCATCACAGATAAAACAGTATGATTGGTCACAAAGTCTGCAGCATCAATGAAGGCATGAGGAACAAAATGACTGGCTGGAAATTTGAGAAGGAGGGGCTAGCAACAAAAGCCCTCCTTCAATCCTGTCACTAAGAAATGTTCACTGTTGGAATCTACCACAAGCACAGTTTAGTGATAGTGGACCAGACTATCCTGGACAACAGACCAGACTCCCTGGTGTCTACGTGCATTTTTCAAGCATGAGATTTCTTTGAGGCAAAAATAGAACAGAGATTAGCAGGAGAACTGAACTTCCAAACTTCACTTGGAGACAATAAGTGACTTATAAAAATGCTGAGTTTCCAAACAACTCCAAGACAAATGAAACATAATGTAGGCAGTTACAAAAATGTCAACAGTGATACAGAATCAAACCAATAACAAAATAGAGTCAATTTGACTTTCCCAATTTTCAAGTCCAAATAAAGAATGATAGTTATCTTCAAGTATTTGAAGGGCTATCACGTAAAAGGAAGATTACTCTCTATCTGCTTTGGCCTAATGGTATAACTGAGCAATAGCAGAAACCATAAGTTGCAGAGAGGCAGATTTAATTAAAATAGATAGAAGGGAAAACTTCCTAACAATTTTAGCTATCTAAAAGTGGAATAGTTTGCCTCAAGATGCAGTAGGTTCCCCACTTCAATGGAGGTTTTTAGATAAAGGTTAGATGACTTCTTGTTGGAGATGCCGTAGAATAATTTCCTGAAAAGGCATAGGTTAGAATGGAAAGTCTTTGAAGTCCCCTCTACTGCTGAGACTCTGTAACACTCTGCTAAAATGGGGAGATTTCATCATGATATGTATCTTGGATGTGAAAGGGAACCTCCAGACTTAGCAAATCAGACAACCACCACCTATGCCTAATTATCATGGAGGTGAAGGGGAGAGGGAGAGAAGAAAAAAGTTCCAAAATGAGGCTAAAAATAATTGCTATCAGGGTAGATCTGTGAAGTTAATCGCTACTTAAGAAGATGGTCTCTGAAAATGGTACTTTGAGGTTTATAACACACCTAAAAAAAAAAGCCTATACATAAATACATATGTATGTAAATGTGTATGTATATTTTAAGGGGAAAGTAGACCTGTAAACTAATTACAAATGTTTTAAACTGAAACTGGAGGAGGAAAATTACTGAGATACCTAACACCTAAGCCAAATATTACAAAGAGTGGCAGATTTGAAACAGGAAGAACAGTAGAAACCCAGAACTTATCAGAAGAAAATATCAAATGGGGAAGGGACAGTAAGAAAACCCATAGCCTCAAATGTTTACAAAAATATTATTATATCATAGGCAATAAGCAAAATAAAATAGAACTCTTATACAAGTATGTACATTCAAATGAATCACTGAGAAAGAATAGGCTATGAGTCATGTTTGGAACATCATAATAGGAAGACATATGTTATAGAAGTAAATTTGGGTTGTTGAACAAAAAACACATAGAAAGATAAAGAAGAAGATAAAGCATGAAATTACAACACCTCCAAATAAGCTAGTGATGTTGAAAAACAGGAAATGGAACACGGAAAAGAAATCAACATGAACTATCACAATATCCTACAGCTTTTGTGTTCCAGGTTCTAGAAATAAAAAAGATAAAAATAAAACAGTCCCTACATTTAAGGAGCTTATATTTTAATCTGAAGAGACAAAATACACATGAGTATAAGCAGAATACAAACAAAACAAATGCAAGGTAACGTGGAGAAGAGTGTAATAGCAGCTTGAGAGAACAGGAAAAACTTCATGAAGGCGGCAATGTTTGAGCTATGTTTGAAGGAAGCTAGGTATTCTAAAGAGACGAAAGTGAGTGGGGATTGCATTCCAGGATTAGGGGACAGCCTTTGGAAAGGTAAAGAGATAAGAGAGATAATATTGTGGTATTTAAAAAAAAAAAAGGCAACAAGTTTGCTTGGATTAGACAGTGTGTGAAAGAACACACTGGAACCATTTTGTGAAGCATTTTAAATGCCAAACAGAAGTTTGTCTTTGGTTCTTGAGTTAAAAGGTTGTCACTGGAGTTTCTTGAACAATGGAATGACAGGGTTAGATCCGGACTTTAGAGGAAGGACAGGTTAGAGAATGGAAGAAAGAACCTGAGGCAGGGAAACCAATTATGGAGCAACTGTAACAGCCTACGCCAGAAAGCTAAGTGCCTGAATTACATTGGTAGCTGCGTGAGATTATATTGTGGAGGCAGTTGGGTGGCTCAGTGGATAAGAGCTCTGGGCCTAGACTCAGAAGTCCTGAGTTCAAATTCAGTTCAAATTTACTAGCTGTTTTAATGTACTTACTAGCTGTCACTTAACCTCTGTTTGCCTTAATCCACTGAAGAAGGAAATGGCATACCTTTTCAGCATCTCTGCCAAGAAAATCTCATGGACAATATTGGTGTGCTATGGTCCATGGGGACATAAAGAGTCAAAAACAATTGAACTACTAAATAACTACAACAACAAGATTTTACTACTGTGTACCTAATCTATTCCACTGATCTACCACTCCATTTCTTAGCCAATAATAGGCTGTTTTCATGATTACTATTTGTAATACAGTTTTAAATCTGGAACTGCTAGACAATGTAAAAATAATATTAATTCTCTTAATATTCTTGACCTATTTTTCTTCCAGAAGAATACTGTTACTATTTTTTCTAGCTTTATAATTATTTGGTAATTTAATTGGGATGGCACTGAATAAATTAAGCACTGTCTTTTTTATATTACTGGCTTGGCCTACCCATGAGTAATTACTATTTTTCCAATTGTTTAGATCTGTATTTGTGTGAAAAGTGTTTTGAAACTGTGTCATATAATCTCTGAGTTTGTCTTGGTAAGTAGACTCCCAAGTATTTTATACTGTTGGCAGTTTGGAAATGGAGTTTCTCTTTCCATCTCTTTCTGCTGGGTTTTGTTGGTAGTATATAGAAACACTGATGATTTATGTGTTTCTATCCCGAAACTTTGCTGAAGTTGCTAATTGTTTCAACTAGTTTTAAAATTGATTTTCTAGGGTTCTTTAAGTACACCATCATATTACCTGCTAAGAGTGATAGTTTTGTTTCTTCATTAACAACTTTTATTCCCTCAATTTCTTTTTCTTTAGTTAGCATTTCTAGTACAATACAGAATAACAGTAGTGATAATGGACATCCTTAATTCACCCCTGATCTTACTGGAAAGGCTTCAAGTTTATCCCTGTTAAAGATAATGCTTGCTCTTGGTTTGACACACATATTATTTATCATTTTAAGAAATGCTGCATCAATTCCTATACTTCCTAGTGTTTTTAATATGAATGGATGTTACATTTTGTCAAAGACTTTTTCTTCATCTATTGATATAATCATATGAATTTTGTTGTTATTGATATGGTCAATTATGCTGACAGTTTTCCTAATACTGAACCAGCCCTGCATTCCTGGTATAAACCCCACTAGTCATTGTATATGATTTTTGGGATATATTCTGCAATTTCCTTGCTAGTACTTCACTTAAAATTTTTGCATTGATATATTCAATAAGGAAATTGGTATTTAAGTTTTCTTTTTCTGTTTATGCTCTTCTTTGCTTAAGTATCCAAATCATATTTGTGTCATAAAGGGAATTTGGCAGGACTCCTTCCTTACCTATTTTTTCAATTAGTTTTTATAGTATTAGGTTTAATTGCTTCTTAAATGTTTGCTAGAATTCACTTGTGAATTCCTCTGGTCCCGGATTTATTCTTGGGGAGCTCATTAATGGCTTGTATAACAACTTCTTTTTCTAAGATAGGGTTAAGGATTCTATTTCTTTTTCAGCTAATCTGGACAGTTTATGTATTTGTAAATATCCACCCATTTCGCTTAAATTGTCAATTTTATTGGCATATAATTGAAAACAACTTCTAAAAATTGCTTTAATTTCACCTTCATTGATGGTATTCACACTTTTCATTTTTGATAACAGCAATCTGCCTCTTTTATTAACCAAATTAACTAACAGTTCATCTATTTCGTTTATTTTTTCACTGAACTAGCATCTGGTTTTATTAATGTTTTAAAAATTTTATTAATTTCTCCTTGACTTTCAGGATTTCCAATTTTGGTGTTTAGTTGGATTTTTAAAAATTGTTCTTTTTTCTGGTATTTTTAGTTGCATGTCCTATTCACTGTTCTGCTTTTTCTTTTTTATTGATGACATATTTAGAGATAAATTTAGATCACAAATTTAGAGACATAAATTCTCCCCTCAGTACAGTTTCGGCTACATCCCACAAATTTTAGAATGTTGTCTCATTGGTGTCATTGTCTTTAATAAAATTATTGTTTCTATGATTTGTTCTTTGGTTCACTTATTCTTTAGGATTAGATTATTTAGTTTCCAATTAATGTTTAATCTATGCCTCTACAGCTATTTATTAAATGTAATTTTTATTGCATTATGGTCTGAAAAGAGTATATTTAATATTTCTGCTTTTCTGCATTTGATTGTTTTAAGGTTTTTATTCCTTAATGTATGGTCAATTTTTGTAAAGGTGCCACCTACAGGTCTATCATATCTTACTTTTCTAATACTCTATTCATCTTCTTGAATTTTTTATTTTATAGTTAGATTTATCTAGCTCTTTGAGAGGAAAGTTGAGGTCCCTCCCACTAGTATAGTTTTACTGTATGTTTTCTCCTACAATTTATCTTTTCCTTTAAGAATTTGGATGCTATGATACTTGGTGCACATATGTTTAGTACTGATATTACTTCATTGTCTATGGTTCCTTTTATTTATTTTTATTTTCAGGGGGGCCAATGAGGGTTAAGTGACTTGCCCAGGGTCACACAGCTAGTTAGTGTTATGAGGCCAGATTTGAACTCAGGTCCTCATGAATCCAGGACCAGTGCTCTATCCACTGCACCACCTAGCTACCCCCTCTATGGTTCCTTTTAGCAAGATATAGTTTCCCTAATTGTCTCTTTTAATTAGGTCTATTTTTGCTTTTTCTTTGTGTGAGATCATGATTGCCACCCCTGCCTTTTTTATTTCCTCTGAAGCCTAATAGATTCTGTCCCAGCCCCTTACTTTAACTCTGTAAGTATTTCTCTGTTTCAAGTCTTTCTTGTAAATAACACAGTGTTAGATTTTGATTTCTATTCATTCTGCTATCCACTTCCATTTTATGGGTGAGTTCATCCCCTTCACAGTTATGCTTATTAACTGTTTATTTCTCTCCATCATGTTTTCTTCTGTTTATCTTTCTGTCTTTTTATCTTGTCCCTCCTCTAAAGTCTGTTTTGTTTCGGACCACTCTCTTCTTTTATCTCCCCTCCCTTTTATCAAGCTCCCCATCCTTGCCTTTTCTTATCCCCTCTTCCCTGCTTACCTCTCTGTTGGGTTAAGATAAATTTTATTACTAAGTGAATATTTATATATATTGAATATTTATATATATTTTCCCTTTTTGAATCAATTTAGATGTAAGGTTTAAGTGCTCCTACCATTTTCCCTTCTACTGTAACCCATTCTTCCTTTCCCTTCCCCTTCTCCTAGAGGACTTTTCTATCTTGCCTATCCAGTTTTGGTTTTTCTTTTTTTTTTTTTAACATCACTCTAACATAATTGACTCACTGCCACATCCTCATTCTATGTAGAATCTTTCTAACTACCTTAATAATAAAAATTTTAGAAGATACAGGTATTTTTCCATATAGAAAAGTAAACAGTTTAACCTTGTTCAGTCCCTTATGATTTCTCTTTCATGTTTACTTTTTTATGTTTCTCAAGTCTTATATTTGAAAGTCAAATTTTCTATTCAGGTCTGGTCTTTTCATCAGGAATGCTTGAAAAGTCTTCTATTTCATTAAATACCCATTTTTCACTTGAAAGATTATAATCAATTTTGCCAAGTAGATTGTTCTTGGTTGCAATCCTAGATCTTTTGCCTTCCAGAATATATTCAAAGCCTTCCACTTCTTTAATGTGGTAGTGGCTAAATCTTGCGTGATTCTGACTGTGACTTCATGGTATTTAATGGTTTCTTTCTGGCTGCTTGAAGATCTGGGAGCTCTGAAATTTGGCTAGAATATTCCCGGGAATTTCATTCTGGGGATCTCTTTCACATGGTGAATGGTGGATTTTTTCCATTTCTATTCTATCCTCTGATTCTCAGATATTGAGGAAGTTTCCCACAAGAATTTCTTGAAATATGACATTTACGCTCTTTCTTTGATCATGGCTTTCAGGTAATCCAATAATTCTTAATTTATTTCTCCTCAATCTTTGTTTTAGGTCAGCTGTTTTTCCAATGAGATATTTCACATTTTCTTTTTTTTCTCATTCTTTTGACTTTGTTTTATTGTTTCTTCATGTCTCATGGAGTCAATAGCTTCCAGTTGCCCAGTTCTAATTTTTGAGGAACTACTTTTCTTCAGTGAGCTTCTGTGTCTCCTTTTTCCATTTGGACAATTCTATTTTTTAAGGTTCATCAGTATTTTTTATGCCTCTTTTACCAAATTATCTTTTTTCATTATTTCATTCCTTTCCTTTCTTTTTTATCTATTTTTTCCTCTATCACTCATATAATTTTGAAAATAATTTCTTAGTTCTTCCAGGAATTCTTATTACGCTTGTGTCCAATTCACATTTCTTAATTTGAGGCTTTGCTTATGGCTCTTCATCTTCTGAGTTCATGTCCTGATTTTTCTGTCACCACAGTACCTTTTTATGGTCAGGTTCTTTTTTGTTGTTTGCTCATTTTTCTATCCTATTTCTTGATTTGGAATTTTATGTTAATGTTAGGTTCTGTTCCTAGCAAAAGGGGAGGGAGGGACTATGTCTCAAGCTTCAGGCTTTTTTTTTTTCCACACTACTGTTTTCAGAGCTAGTTCTGGGGGTTTGGAAATTTTCAGTGCTTCCCAGGTGGTGTGATCTGGGGAGGGCTTCAGTCACTGCTTTCTCAGTCTGTACTCCCCGCCCCCCTTGCCTCCTTCCCTCTTCTCAACCAGGAAGAGTCTCTGATCCTTTGGGATTGTAATCAACAACTATTCTTCAAGGCCCCTCCTCCCTTAGAGCTGTAAGTGAAAATGTCCCTTAGGGCTTCCACTTCCTCTTGACTGAAAGTGCTCTACTTTGCCCTTGAACTATGACCAAGAAGTGAAAATAGGCAGGAGTTGCCAAACACTATTTGGCAAATGATCCTGAATCCAGTGCTAACACAGTACCTGGTAACCTCTGACCAGTTATCAGGTCCCCTTACCATCTCTGGCTTGAGAGCTCCTGAAGCTGCTGCTGTTTCTTTTGTTGCCACCATCTAATCTCACCAAGGTGGTTCATCCATGTGGGCTCTGGGCTAGTCTCCACCTCCATGTCACAGATGTCTCTTTCTGACCTCCCAAGCTGCCTCATTTTTATCTTTTCTTGACTCTGTGACTCCAGAATTTGATTTGAGGCATTATTTTAAAGTTGTTTGGAGGGGAATGTTGGGAGAGCTTGGCTGAGTGCTTCTCAACTCCTTCATTGTGGCTCCATCCCCCCAGTCTTGCAAAATTTGGAAAGGCTTATCATCAAGGTGAATATTTAGTGATGAAATTTTTTTTTTCTTTTATTGCTAAATAATTTCATGAAAAGAGTCTATTAATAAGTGAAGAGGCGGGATCAATGTTGATAACAACACACACAAAGTAATCAAAAATACTTTAGGGTATTTAAGTAAGCACTTGCATATAGTTTTTAGTTTAACATGCTTTTATTTATTTGTTTGTTATGTCTTTACAATTAGATATTAAGACCTCTGAGAGGTAAGTCTATCTTCTTTTCTATGCTCCTTCCAAACACATTTCACTGTATTATATAGAAAGTATGTACTCAAATGACTTTTTGGGCATCTGTTTTTAGGAGCTTTAGAAAGTGGATGTAGGGGAAAGTTGTTATAATAAAAGCTACAAAGTCACCAAGATCAGGGCAATAGGTTTGTATAGAAAGGCTAAAAAAAGGGAATTAGATTTGAGTACCATGCAAAAAGTCATGAATGTGAAGAGAAATCATTCTAAACATGCCCATGGTAGTGGACACTATTTCTGCTTCAAGAAATAGGCAAGGTTATACTTCCAGGAGAGGAAAAGAAAATATAAAAAAAAGAAATTGAAAGGGAATCACAAGGAGGCTAAGAAATTTAAGATCTATAAAGAAAGATAAATAGAAATTGAGATAATTTCTACTCAAAAGATTTCTTGTCTATCAAATAAGGCTTAGGTTCCTATCAAGTCTATGATGATTTTATTGAACACCACATTTCACATAAAGCCTTTCCTAATTCCCCCAACCACCAGTGCCTGCCTCCATAAATAACTTGCATTTAACTTCCTTTTACATATTCTATATGGGTAGCTAGGTGGTGCAGTGGATACAGCAACAGGCTTGGAGTCAGGAAGACCTGAGTTCAAATCTGGCCTCAGATACTTACTAGCTGTGTGACCCTGGGCAAGTCACTTAGCTCCGTTTGCTTCAGTTTCTTCATCTACAAAATGAACTTGGGAAGGAACTGGCAAACCACACAAACCACTCCAGTATCTTTGCCAAGAAAACCCCAAATGGTTGATGAGTACTTGGACACAAATGAAACAACAACAACAAACTCTATATACACTAAAGAACTCAGCTGAAAAGCCTCCTAATGCAGGACCCCATTCTTGGTCCTTCTAGCTGCTACTGCCTTCCCCCCCTCCAAGGTTACTCAGCATTTATTTTACTTACATGCACACACCTGAGAGAAGAATATACAAAACAATATAAACAATGTTGGGTTCTCCATTACAATGTAAACTCCCTGAGTGGAGGAATTGTTTTATTTTGTCTATGTCCTTCTGGAGTCTGGCACAGTTTGTGTTATATAGTAAGATACTCAGTAAATACTTATTGACTAATTAATCAACTACAAATGAATGAAGGGTAACTAAAAACTAAATCCTTCAAAAAAAACCCAGGATATTTGTTCGGAGTAAATTAAACTATTCTCCTTTTCTTAAAATCGAAGAGAAAATAGACTTAAACACAACAAATGTAGCACAAGAAATTTCAGTCCATTATAAGGGAAATTCCAAAAGTTTCATGGTCACATGTACATTTAAAAAATTATAGTTATTTGTATATTATGTCCCCCTACAATGGGACAAAAGGTTGCAAACAGTCAGGGACCAAGACTTATTTGGTTTTCTATCTTCCCTACAGATAGATATAAAAGGCTGGGGGAGGGGGGCAGGGGAGGGAATAAACATTTATATAGTGTCTATTATGTGCCAGGCACTATGCTAGGTACTTTACAAATATTATCTCATTTGATCCTCACAACAACCCTGGGAGGTAGGAGTTGTTATTATCCCCATTTTACAGTTCAGGAAAAGGGCAAAACAAGTTATGTGACTTGCCTACGTCACAATATTAGTAACTGTTTTAAGGCCAGATTTGAACTTAGGTCTTCCTGACCTGGGGCCCAGTACACTATCCACTGTACCACTTAGCTACCACAGTACTTTGCACAAAGTATGAACTTAAAGAGGAAGGGAACCAGCATTTATTAAGCACTTAATGTGTACCAGGCATTGTGCTAAGTACTTTACAAATATCTCACTTGATTAATTTCTGAATTTAAATGAGGAACCAAAATCATTAATGAAAAATGATATAAAAATTTAAATCTCTATAAATATAGACAATATAAATATGTGGAAAGATTATTTATATTTACATATTTTTCTCTAAATAACTCAGCTGACAGTGCTACCACCAATACAACAAATGTCCCTAAAATCTTACCACAAGAAGTATAACAAGCATAAACCTCATAAAGTAACACAGTACAAAAAGGACAAGGACTCTCTATTTACTTAGGCACTAAAGCCAACAGAGTAGCCATGGTAGTCAAACAAAACTAATTTTCTAAAGAAAAAAAAAAAAGACTGTACTGCTCAACTGCAGGTCTAAGAGGAATGCCATCACCATCATCCTAAGGCCACCAAGAAATGTAACCATTTTGAACTGGGAGGAGAGAAGAAAGTGTCAAGTAAGTCAGTTTTAAATTTTTTTTTTAAGTTTTCCTAATAAAAACAATTAAAATGTTTAAACTATAACACTCATGTTCCATGGTCTCATTTCTGTTTTGGGGAAGAAAAGTCTTGAATAACATAAGCCTTATTATGTAAATCCTTTCCAATGTAGGAAAAGCATAAAGACAGATGTGTATGGAAGTTTGAACAGATACTGAATCAGATTTGAATGTATGTTTACACAGGGACATTTTAATAAATCTTGGGTCAAGATTTTTTGTTGTTCAGAAAGCTCAACTGGGCTGGCTGCTAATATATAGTTAATAATAGTCTATAATAATGGAGAGGGCTTAGTAATATTAACACTTAGCAACCCTTCACGGGTTGCCCTTCTTCCAAGTATTATCTTATTTGGCTACTTCCCATAGGTATTTATTTGAGTCAAGTAATCCTCTGGAAGAACTACATAACAATAACTGAAATACCTGAGTCATTAAAGGAATGGCCTGTTAAATGAAAGAACTCCTGATGGTGTTAATGTGATGAGAAGTAGTAGGGATGAAAGCAAAAAAAAATGACTTATACAGAAGACGTGATAACTGAACATATAACAGAGTTCAACAGGTTTTTAACCTAGTTTCTGTGAACTTGTTTTTTTTTTAAGCTGATAATTATATTTCAACATAATTTGTTTCCTTTGCATAAACCAAACTACCAAAGAATTACTTTACAGGCCTAGAGAAAATAACAGCAAATTTCATATGGAAGAACAAAAGAGTTGGAATATCAAGGAAAACAATTTTTTAAAGTAGGAAAAAAGGAAGAATTACTAGCACTTTCAGATTTAAAATTATGTCATAAAACAGTAATCATCAAAACTATTGGGAATAGGTTTCAAAACAGAAAAGTGGATTAACGGCACAGACTAGACAAATTATTAACATTTGTAAGACTGCTCCAAATCACTGATAGAGAAAACTAAATTAGTATAATTCTAAAGTTTTACCATATGCTTAGCAAGTTGGCAAAAGTGATAAAAGATGGAAATAATCTATATCGAAGGAACCAGGCTAGTCAAGTAAATGAATGTACTATTTATAATGTACCATTATAAACTATAAATTGGTCCAAACATTTTGGAAAGCAATTTGGAATTGTGCTTAGAAAGTTAACTAAAATGGTCCAATCCCTTGATTCATAGATCTTCCTCTACTACAAGGTACATATTCCAAAGACAGAACAGGTCTCATGTATACCAATATTCGGTTTTACTAAACTTTTCTTTCTTTTTATAATTTGTTAGAAGGGAAGGCTTGCTGAATAGGGTAGGGAAGAATATATTCAGAAACAAATGAATTGTTAAAACAAAGGGCATCAATTTTAAAAAATCTGATAGGAAGAAGAAATAAGTAAAGAGAATATGTACAATGAGAAACAATTAAAAGATATAAAAGCGCTCACTTTTGCAGTTGAAAACAGTGGATCAGAAATAATTGATTACAGGCTGTTGATGGAACATTACATTAAGAACTATATGTTACAGTCAATATTTGCTTACTAATAGCCAAGATAATAAATGAACTTCCTAGGTGAGGCTGTTAATAGAAGAATTTCAGGATACATACCTATCAGGGAAGACAAATATAAAGGAAAAAAAGAGGAAATTTTTTTTAAAAGACATCAAAGGACTAGTAAGACAGACAGCAGAATAACCAAGAAAGAAGAGTACCTTTTAAACCAAAGGTTAAAGAAAGAGAAAAAACACAATGAAGTAAAAAGGCCACAGAGAAAAAGATATGACTTCTAGATATGGCTACAAAGCCTTGTGATAACTTTATAAAAGACCATAATCTTAGTATAAGATACA
Organism: Vombatus ursinus; assembly: GCF_900497805.2. Taxonomy (NCBI): domain Eukaryota; kingdom Metazoa; phylum Chordata; class Mammalia; order Diprotodontia; family Vombatidae; genus Vombatus; species Vombatus ursinus. The sequence continues at coordinate 470,723 of NW_020951209.1, forward strand.
GATGATGAAAGACAAATTCCATTGAATCCAGAAGGAAGGAAAAGTGAGCACAATGAAGAACTAAAAGTGTAAAATCAGAGAGAATAATATAGTGAAATAAAATCCAAAGCAGCTGATTTAAATAAAGGCAAAAACATTTGAAGGCCACAGGAAAGAACTAAACAGACTTAAAGTTATCAGTATGAAGCTATAGAATAGGTACCAAGTTTACTAAGAAGAGCAAAAAAAGAAAACTAAAATACAAAAAAGTGTTCAAATTTCTGGAAGAGAGAATGATCTTGGTCAGATGTGAGATAAATGATAAAAAGGATGGTAGGGGTGATTTTAGATCTTTAGAAAAATAAACTTTCCTATTAAACCCACCATTTTCTAAAAAAAAAAAAAAAAATCACCATTCAGTTCCCGATGTTAATTTATAAATACTAATTCTTACTTCTTGTCTTTTCTTAAGGTCCTCTTTGGCTGCTCCGAAGCGTTTGGTCAACCTGGCTATTTTAGCCTAAAGAAAACAATAATAAAACTGAAAACAGTTTGCATCATGACATTCAATTGAAGGCTAAAAAGAAGTTAACAAATAATATTATTTAAAGAAGCATGTCGTCTTTGAGATTTACACTTTATATATCTCCATGAGCTAGCTCCCAAATAGAAGCATATGAAACAGTGTGAAGAAAAAAAGTAAACAGGAAATTATGGCAAAAAATTTTTTGAAGCTTTCTCAAATATTGATTTCTTATGGGTTTGCTGTGGTGGTCATTGTAGTGCTAATATGATTATACATTTTTTTCATTCAACTACACAACTTAAAAATATAAGAAAACAATAATGGAAGTTATATTATTGAACCAAATTTTATATGGAAATAACATTATAGTTACACATAGATGCTTCATCCTATCACTTATTCAAAGTATACCCAATTTTGAAATATCCAAAGAAATCATTGGTTAAGTAATCTCTTTGCTGGATACGTTTGACTGAAATTCAAATCCTCTAATTTGTTACTTGCTTTTACCTTCAAGGTAAAATTATTCACTAAAGAGAGGGTTTTTTAATTAAGTTAGATATTAAAAGGGATACCAAAAATATACACAAACACAAGCCCCAACTAATCTACCATCTGATTTTTTAGGTAAAGAGCAATTTTTTTTTAAACCTAGTGGAGGAAGATCCTAAACTGCAACTTATTAAACAAAGAGGTACCTGATCCTGTTAATACATAAAAATTGTTTAACTGCATTAGATTAAATGGACTTATTGCTCATTTGATTAATATTCCTACAAAAGCTATGAAAATTCAATTAAATGTACTAATAGAAATAAAATTATTCTAAAGATGACAGTTCAGATTCTTCAAATATGATTTTTATTATGTTTTAGGGAACATTTTTCATGTAGGAATAATTTTGTAGAGATAATAGAAATAAATGGGGAAAACATTTCAATCACTTCTTTAACCTAGTTAAAAGAACTTGTACTTTCTAACTATAGTCTCTCTTAGGTTCATCCCTCTGACCCTACTCACATGGAGACTCATAATTCAGGCCGACATCACTATTCCCCAACAACTGTGGTATAGAGTTTGGAAGTGCTGACTTTGGAGTTAGGAAGATGTGAGTGCCAACCCTGTTTCTGACACTAATTAGTTATGTGACTCTAAGCAAGTCATTTAACCACCATCTGCTACAGTTTCCTCATCTGGAAAATGGGGATGATAATAATAGTTACCTCCCAGGGTTATTGCAGTGGAGGTGTGACCTGCTATAGGGGGCCATTCTGATCCCACTATTCCTTCCCTCTCCAGCTGTCAGTATTCTTCCACTAACCCCTCTAAATTACTTTGGACATACTTTATATCTACTTATGCGTCTGCTGAGGTATCCCCATAATGGATCTCACTTTCTCATCTAATTGACCGTATTTATTTCTTTCAGAAATCCATTCATTATATAAAGATTAATAAAACAAAACTTGTTTTTTATTTGACCAATTCTAGAAGTTTCATCATTAATTCAGAAATCTATATCTAGTTACTAAAATTCCTTCCTTTAAAGGTGTACTTTATAATTTTAATTATTTTAATTTTTATTTATTATAATATTTATATTATATATTTATATTTAATATATTGTATATTATTATTTTATAATTATTTTATTTAATTATTAAAACATATTCACTAAGAGGTTGTGGAAACAAATTCACAAATGGGAAAAAAAATAATGCAAATCTGGTCCTCTGGCAAAGCATTGAATTAAATCTATTAAACTGAGTACTATTATGAGTACCTATCATCTCTCTCAAGAGATGATTTTTTGAGGGACAAAGCTGCATAAAATATGAGCATATACACAGTAATATACTACTAAACAATGATGATTTCATGTATTTTATATTTCCTGGTGGAAAGATGGGTTGCCTAGAGCAGACAGAAAAACAAAAGAAATATTCTCCACCCTATTCATCAAAAATTATTGCCCTCATATATTCTATCAACTTTTCATTTGAGTAAATAAATGTTCCTTTGTTAACCTTAAGTGCTTCAATAATTAAAGGCAGGATGACATTTTGAAATGAAATGACATTTTGAAATGAAAACTAGATGTGGAGTCAAAGCCTAGGTCCACTACTTAATACCCACGCAATTATAGGCAAGTTAATCATTCTTCGCCTGTTTCCTCATCTGTAAAATACTAATTCTCATACTACCTACCTTACAAGGGTCACTGTGGGGCAAGTACAAAGTAACATAAAAGGGGAACTTCACTGACTATCATTCAGTAACAGCACCACTTACCTAAATTACCTCAGTAAGCACTGTTAAAGGAGTAATATAAAACTTGAGGCACTTAATGCACAGCAAACCTGGATAAAGAGTAGGACTTAATGGAATGTACTTCTGCCACTAAAGGAAAAAATAGGTTAATATTACTTTCTTCTTTGAGATTTACTCCCTAGCCACTACAACTTAGGTGCTACTATTGCTGAATAACTCTTTAGTTGAAAGAATTATTAAAAATAATGAAATAAATTACAAATTGTTGAGATGATACTTTATAACACAAACTCTGAGAGACCTTATGATAATACTGCTATATATACAATGTGGTTCCATCTTAAATTGGGAAGCAATATTTGACCTTCTACCATTACTTCAACTTTTTTCCAAACTCTGCAGATACTACCTCACAAAAATCACAAATTCTGAGAATTGGAAAGGCCTTAAGCAGCCATGTCGTCCAACCCATACTCTGAAATGATCTACACTATAACATACCTGATTAGAATCCAGGCTCTACCTGAAGACCTCCATTGGGGGAACCTACCACTTCTGAAGGCAGCCCATTCCACTTTTGGCCAGTTCTAATTGTAAGGGAGGTTTTCCCTACATCAAGTTTAAAATGGCCTTCCCTGCAATTTCCATCTAGTGTTCCTGTTCTGCATTCTGGGGCCAGAAAGAAAAAGTCCAATCCCTCTTCTACATTACAATCTTTCAAGTTAAATGAAGATAGCTATCATATCTCAGCTGAGGCTTCTCTTTGCTAGGCTAAACAGCCTCAGTTACTTCAATCAATCCTAATATGATACAAACTCAAGGTCCTTTATTATCCTAGCTGCCTGCCTTTGTTTCCTGTTGTCAATACCCTTTTGTAAACTGTATAAACTGTATAAACTGTGGCACCCAGAACTGAACACAGCATTTAAAATGTGGTCTGACCAGGAGAGAGCACAGAGGAACTATTACCTCCTCATTCTTACTGAACGCAGAGATTTCATCAGCATTTTTGGCTACCACACCATACTGCTGATTCACAGTAAGCAGTCCACAGTAAGTCTAGTCCACTAAAACCTTCAAATCTTTCTCAGACAAGCAGTTCTCTAACTATGCTTCTCTATTCTGTGTCTAAAAAATTGATTTTTTTGAACTAAAGTAAAAGTTTTACATTTATCCCCAATGAATTTCATCTTATCAATTGTTGCCCAATGCTCTAGTCTAGGCCATCAAGTCCTTTTTGGATCCAGTGATAAATACTCCTCCCTGCTTTTTATCATTTTGCAAATTTGATGAGCATGCTATATGTGCTGTTAAGTCATTAATATATTTTAAAAGAAAACCCCAAAATAAAAACCACAGGGTCTAACACAGATCCCAAGGGCCCTGCACTGGACACATCTTGCTACGATGACTATTCTTTGACTCTCGCCATCTAACCATTTCTCACTCCACCTAATTATATTATCATTATCTGGTTCACACCTCTATTATCTTCTCCATAAGAATGGTCATGAGATACTTTATTAAATCCTTTGCATTTTAAAATCTAAGTAAACCATATCCACAGAATTCCCCTCATCTACAAGTTTAAGTGACCCCGTAAAAAAAAACAAAACAGAAATAAGGTTAGTCTTGCATGATCTCTTCTTGCTGAAGCCATGCCAGCTCTTGGAAATCACCATTTCCTTTACAGCATTTTCAATAACTATCTCTTTGATGATACATTCTAGAAGTTTCCCTGAAATTGAAGTCACGTCTACTGGCCTATGGATTAAACTGTTGTCTTTCATTTTATGAAAACTGGGACATCTGACCTCTTCCAATTTTCACATCTCTGAAATAGTACAAACAATTGGCTCCAGGATTAGTTAATCTGAGCAAACTGGTACACTCTTATAATCTCCTTACTTATCTTAGGTGTTAATTCTCCAATATCTATTTTTGATTTGTGATTTCCTGTGCAAAGATCATTCTTCTTGACAAAATAAAACAAACAAAAATGTAATAGCTCTTCCTTCACTATTGTTAGTTATTATCATCCCATTCACCACAATCAGAGATCCTATTCCTTCTTCCATCCTACATGAGTTTTCCCCTTCTACCATTTACTACCTCTCCATCACTGGTCTTACTTGAATAGTCTTTCTCACAGACACTGGGTCACTGTACTTCTCTGTCCCCCATTCCCTCTCACGTAATTTGCTCCCTTTTGATCTTGCCAGTGATCTCCTACACCCTCTTTGTGATCAATCTAACCAATCAATCAACCATTTATTAAGAAGCAACACAGACTACTTTCAAGAAGCAGAGATGGTAATGGATATATTCTGCCTCCATCTGAAAAAAAAAATCACCTTTTCTCCATTCTCCAATTTATAAATGGTCAAAGAATATGAACTAGTAGTTCACAAGGGAAGAAATCCAAGATTAACAGCCATATAAAAATGTTCCAAAGCACTACTAAAGAAATACAAATGAAAAATGAGGTTCCATCTCACAGCTATCAGATTGACAAAGATGACAAAAATGGAAAATGATAAATCTTGGAAGAGATGTAGGATGACTTGCACACTAATATGCTGCTAATGGAGTTTGTAAATTGGTACAGCTGCAGTGGAAAACAATTGAGAACTATGCCCCCGAAGTCACTAAAATTTACATATTTTCTGACCCAACAAAACTTCAACTTTGAGGCTTATATCTCAAAGATATCAAACAAAGAGAGGATAAGACTTATGTACAAAACTATTTATAGTGGCTTTAGTGATAGCAAAGAACTGGAAACTCAGAGGCGGGGGGAAGGACCTATCATTTGTGTAACAGCCGAGCAAATTATGATATTTAAATGTAACAGAACACTACCACTACTCCATAAGAGATTATTAATGGGATAGTCTGAGAGAAACCCTAGAAGATTTGTGCAAACTGATTCAGAAGGTTATTCAGTAACTCTGTCCTCCTCGTCCTCCCACACAAAATGCACTGTTCTCCAGACTCTGAGCACCTTCTCCGGCTGTCCCCCAAACCCAGAATGCTCTCCCTCCTCATCTCTGCCTTCTGCCTCTTTGGCTTGCCTCAAGTTTCAGCTAAAATTTCACTTTCTACAGGAAAGTTTTTCCAGTTCTCTTTAATTTTAGTGCCTTCTGAAACTAACCCCAACTTTTTGCTATATACATATATATCTTGTTTGTACAGAGTTGTCTCCATTAGACCAAACACTCCTTCAGAGAAAAGACTGTTGTTTGCCTTTTTTGTGCCCCTAGTACTTAGCACAGTGCCTAGTACTGAGCAGGTGCTTGAATAAATACAAGTTGACTGACTGACTGAAATGAACAAACTAGAAGAACAACTTATACTGTAACAATATTGTGAAGATATATAACTGACTTTAGAACTTTCATCAACAAAATAACCAACTACATATCCTAAGGTCAGATTATGAATCACTACCCACCATCAATTAACTATCTACCTGAGAGGTAATATGTTCTGGGTATAGAATGAGATATACTTTTTTGGACATCAGTGCAAACATTTGTTTTGTTTGACTATGCAAATTTGTTACAAGTGTTCTTTCTTTTTTCTTCTATGGTGATAGGAAGGAAGGCAGGAGGCGGGGGAAGAAAAAATATTTTTGTTAAGTAAAAAAAAATAAAATCATTATATCTTGGAAGCTTTCCCCTTCAGATCACACATACCACTTTATATTTTAACTATCTAACATAATTATCATGCAATCTTAAATAATATAGATATGTAGTTCTTTCTTTCTTAATGGATGGTCAAGCATAAGAGCAAGAATTGGGCTTTATTTGAACTTTGGACTCCCTCTGTATCACTCCCACCCAAGCCATCAAGTTTACTTTTTAAGAGTAAGAGAATCTGAAACAGCAATTTTAAGTCCAATGTACACAGAATTATATTCCTGACAAAGGTTTTACTAGTTAAGAAGCATGCTACCAAAATGCTGGTAATTTTGGATATAAATGAGGGTAGAAGAAAAAAGCAAAACCCCTCCACTCTATAATGTATCTGCTCTTTATGATACCACTGTATCATTAATAATTATATTATCACTACTACTTAAAATAATGATGCCCTGTTGAAAGCAAAACTGCCTTGGCTGAAGTCAATCCCAAAACAAACTAAAGTTTTAATTCCAGCAGAACAACTGTTAACTCAGTATAGCTAATTATACTACTGCCAGTTTTGATGGCTTCTTATGACTAACCTCTTTATCCCAATGGACTCCAGGAATGACCTGGGAGTGGAATCTTGGGCTGCAATAATTATGCCCCTAACCAAATATCTGATGTTAGACAAGTCATTTAACCTCTCTGGACCTCATTCTTCTCAATTACCCAACGAGACATAGGGGCTACATGACTCCCAGATAATATTTCTGATGGCAAAATCTTTTTCTCCCTACTTCCATACAAGGAGCACTTAGGAGGCAGCAGTAGGAAAAGTAACGAATTAAAACTTCAGTCTCTTATCTATACATTTTTCTAGCCCCACCTAAATAACCTTTTTTTCTAAAGCTTATTGTCTATATTTTTCCAAAAATTAACAAAAAAATGTCAACAGGAAACTATAGACAACTTGGAAAGAATTCAGCTATTAATGAGGGATACCACCATGCTTGCTTGTGTCTATGCTCAATGCTTAGTACAATAGTTGGTGTACAGAACTTACAAACATTCTCTCTCTCTAGAGCTATAATTCTATAAGGAAAAAATAGGGGAAAAAAAAAAAGGAAATCCAATTCCATAATTACAGACTCCTAGTGAATGGGAACACAAATATGGGAATATTATTTTAAAAAATATGCAAAATGAGGGAAGAGGATGACTTTTATGGAACTAGAACTCTAAGTTCTATTGTTGAATAAATTTTAGAAATCAAACTGCCTCTTTAATTTAGTGTATATGGAAATTAAAATTGTTTTTAAGATTCATTAAGGACTTATATTTTAAACAGGAAACTTGTAACAAATTCTACTTTAAAGTGAAAAAAAAATCCTTTTAAAATCAACGTTGTAAGTTATTGTTCAGTCATATCTGACTCCTCATGACTTCCATAAGGAGTTTTTGTTTGTTTTCTTGGGGGTGGGTATGGGGCAAAAATACTGGATTAATTTGCTATTTCCTTCTCTGGTGGATTAAGGCAAAATGAAGTGAAGTGTCTTGCCCAGGGTCATATAACTAATGATCATCTGTGGCTGGATTTAAACTCAGGTTTTTCTGACTTCAGGTCCAGTGCTCTATCCACCGAGCCACCTAGCTGCCCCTCAAACATTTATTTTATAAATTTAACCTTTTGTAGATTTATGTTTCATTCAAAAGGATATGCTTGGTGGTGGAGGATTTACTTCAAACTGCCCTTTTCTACTACATCAAAGCAATGATTTAATTTTTACATAGCCAAGTGTGTAGCACACTTAGTGGAAAAACAACTAGATTTGGGATCACAAAATGTATGCTGAAAGCATTTGTTTTCGACTTACTAGCTATATACCTTGGGAAAGTTACTAATTCACGAGAAGCATGGTGTAGTGGACAGGGGATTACATCTGAAATAAAAAACATGTGTTTCAAAATTGGATTTGCTAGCTGATGCCTACATAAATCAAGGGGGGAAATTCACTTTATATTTGAGCTTCTTCATCTAAAAAAAATAGGAAGAAAGATATAAGAGAGGGGATGGACAAAATGATCTCCAAATTCCCTTCCAGCACCAAAACCTGTGATCTCATGATTCAAAAATACTAAACACTATCTGTACTATGGAGCTTATCAAAACATTATAATAAGACATCATATGCTAAAGTGCAGAATTTGTTCTAAAATTATCTAAAGGGTTAGGGAAATCAGAAATACTAGACTCATCTCATTAGTCTCAAAGTCTTACTTTTAATATTGTTCAGTAATATAAACACAAAGAGCCATAGACTGAGTTGTAAACATGGGTTCCAGTTTTAATTCTACTATTAATCAGTTTTGTGAGTAGGAGCAAATCACATATTCTTTCAAGGACACCAAGTTCACAGAACCATAGAACTGGAAGAGAAATGCTGGCTATCTAATCCAATAAATTCCTAAAGCCATTCAATATTCAATAGAACTACAATAGTTATCTAGCTTTGTTTTAATGCTGAAGTTATTAACCTGGGATCAGTGAATTAAAAAAAATTTAATAACTCTTTCCATTTTTGGCTTCTTTTGTAAGCCTAGCATTTTATTTTAGGCATTTAAAAACTTTGTATCTGGAGAAAGAGTCCAAGGGCTCACCAGAAGGCCCAAAGGGTCCATGACACACATAAAAAGGTTAAGTACTTCGGCTTTAATGCTTCCAGAGAGGGAACCTACAACCTCCTGAGGAAGTCCATTCCATTTTTCTATAGTTTGATTGTTAGGAAGATTTTCCTTGTTCCAAGCCTCAAACTTGTCCCCACAATTTATCCCCAGCGCTATTAGTAAACTTCTACAGGACTAAAAAGAAAAGGTTTCATCTCTCTTGTTTAGGTGACAACTCTTCAAATACCTGATAATTATAATACCAATCCCCTCTCTACTCCAAGTATGTTCTTCTCCAAGATAATATGCCCCAGGGTTCCTTTAATCATTCCTTATGTGGCAAAAATTCAAGGGTATTCATCATCCTGGTTGTCTTCATATCATCTATTGGTGGATCAATGTCTCCACCCCCCCGAAAAAACCTGAAAAATGCTCTAGATAAACACCAAACAGGGCAGAGTTTAGCACCTCATTGCTTGAAACTATGTTGCCCTTAAAACAGAACATGAGGCCACAGGTTCCCCACCCCTGGTTAAGATTTCATTAGCTCTTATTTCCGTATCTTATTTTATACTCAAACTAATTTTATACTCAAGCTAAAGTTCACTAAAATCGAAGATCTTTTTCAGATAAACTGCTTTGTATTCAAGCTGTCTATATCCTTAATTGTGATGATTTTTCAAGTAAAACCATAGGAGTTTATGTTTATCCCTATTAAATTACATTTTACTCAGTTTACGCCAGTGTTCTGGCCAGTCAAGACTTCTTGAACCTTGAATCTGTCATTCAGTGCATTATCTCTCTCCCCCAGCTTAGTCACTTGCAGCTTTGATTAAAAAGTTATTTCAGTGACTGACAGGAAAACAGTATGGGACCAAGAGTCACATTAGAAATTTTGACAAAAAAGAAAATAAGGCTTGTATGACAAACTATTCTTGATGAAGCCAGGTTGGCTTCTTGTGATTGCTTCTTTTTCTATCTAACCCATCTAATATGCATCCAAAAATTTTCTAATATGTTCATAATCAAAGTCAAAATTTCAGTTTTCAAGTCTTCCCTCTTTTTAAAATTTGACATAATTATGAAAGACTTAAGAACTCTATCAATGCAGTGATAAATCATAATTCCAGAGAACAAATAATGAAGAATGTTACCTCCAAATGGGGAGTTGATGGACTAATGTGCAGAATGAGACACTTATTTTTGGATATGGCCAATATGGGAATTGGTTTTGCTTGACTACCCTTATTGGTTATAAGAGTTTGTTCTTTTTTTTTTCTTTCTTAGTAGAAGTGAGAAAAAAACATTATTGTTAATCAAAAAAGAGAATTAAAAAAAAATTGTGTTTCTTTTTGCACTTCAAGTCTACTACCTCACTGTCAGGCCATGGATAATGTTCTTCGTCCAAGGTCCTCTGGAGACATGGCTGGTCATTGCATCAATTCAATTTCTCAAGTCCCTCAAAGTTATCTTTCTTTAAAATGTTGAGGACTTTATAAAAATTCCTTGGAACTTGAACTCCTTTCTGTATGCTTGTAATATTTATCTAAGCACAGTGTATCATCTTAATACATAATGCTAATTAATTACTCTTTTTCACCCATCATCTTTAGTATCATATACACCATGCAAATATGATATATAGGGAGGTCGTTACTAACTTTTAATATTAAAGGTTATTAATATTTACTTCTGAGGTCAGATTTCCCATCTTGTGTTAGCATCTTTAGTTCATCTTGCTTGCTGCCATACTTTGTGCATTTTCATATACATAACCATCTGTGGCTATGGTTTTTTGTTACTGGATCCTTTCTTGGATTTTGTCTCTCATTGTCACAACTCTCTGTGGTATCTACTTTAGTGGTTATACACACGCAGTTTTCTCCTTTGCTCTCCTTACTTTTCAGTTTAAAGCTCTTAAAAGATTTATAAGACTCTACACCAAAAAAAAAAATCTTTTAACTTTACAATTGTGTTTACTCTGAATTTAATGAACACCTTTCTTTCTCTAAAAAGAAGAGTTCTATATACAAAACAGAAGAGAAAAAAGAATTATATGGGAAACACCAAATGTCTATCACTTACAGACTGCTTTTTTAAATAGTGAATAATTTCTCCATTTTACTTTTAAAGTTGTCCTGCTTATCTATTTCCCTCCAAATTCTCTTGTATTTTATCATGAGCATTTTATTAGATGCTTCAATGACTTTCATTTCTTTTCATGGACAATACTTTCATTAGGTTCTCCATTGCTTCCAAATACCCTCCCCTTCAAATGAAAAGGGAAAAAATGTAATCCTTGTAGGTAAATTAGCATAGTCAAGTAAAACAAATCCATACATCTCAGGCAAGTACATTGTTACAAGGTGTCATTAAGTATGGTCCATTACTTCTTTGAGTTGTAATCCTATAATCCAAATCCTATTCTCAGGTGCCATCTTCCTAACTAGCTGTTCACTTCCCAAATGTGCTTCTTTTCTGAATTCCCTTTCCTCCAATAGGCATCAGTGCTAAAAACACCACATGAGTCCTCACGGTACTCATTCAGTTTCTTGCCCTAAACTTTAACATCTTTGGGAATGCTTGCTATGGTCTTCTTGGGAACATCCTTTATGACAATGTAGGTCATAAGAAGCTAATAGTCATCATTCTTTTTGACAAATATTGCAAAATCCTTTGTCAACTGAAAAAACATTCCTAAGAGAACAGTGGTCCTCTCTATTGTGGCAGTTACCCAGCTGACAAATAGCTGCCACAGTACCCTCAGCCATGAGTCAACGCAACCACTACTCTTCTCCTCTTCCTTTGTCACTTGTATCAACTTTCACCTAATGTAACTATGGATTTAGAACACTTTTGAGAGGAAAAGCTGCTGCTGCTCCCTTACGGAATGCAGCTCCTTTCTTTTTCATGAAGAGTCCCAAATTACATTATTACGTCCAAGTGGCTCTTTTTTTGTGCCCCCACTGGATACATTCTTTCCTACTCCTAATTCCCAATACAGGTCAAGAATCAAATCTGCCTTTGGTTAACAGGGAAGCCCTTCTTGTGATTTAAAACAAAACAGAACACTAATTACTTTGTCTCTCATAACCCAGATCAGGGGTTCTTAACCTGAGGTCTGTGAACTTTAAAAAATATTTTGATAACTAAATGATTTCAACAAAATTTGTTTCCTTTATAATCTTACACATTTTACTTTATGCATTTAAAAACACTATTCTGAAGAGTCTGGAGGTTTCACAAGAAGTCCATGACACAAAAAAGTTTAAACATCCATGACCTAGATGGTGGAAAGACAATGACAGTGCTTCTTCAACTCCTCTTACAGAACAGAAAACCTGTCCTCTGAACATCGGAGTGTTGCCTGGCCATCAAAGAAATATAAATGTCACATCCTCAATGCAGATCCTAACAACTTCCCCTTGAACCAAAAGTGAGATTCTCAGTGCTTATTTTAGTAGTTCTCCCACAATGGTGTGGCAAACTGCTAGAGGGTATTATTACAGATTTGGCTCTCTCCATTCCATTAATAGTTCTACATCATGTTTAACCCTTCTAACAGCTTGACAGTCAGCTTAAATTTTTCTTTTTTCTCTCTAACCCTATTAAAAATTATCTAGCCAAACATCAACTTTCTTTTCTTGCTTCTTCAGTTCAAGTCCCTCACCTTATTCAAGTTTTCTTTGGGTCCTTCACTTCCTTCTGCTCTTCCTTCTCCTAAGGTTCTACTATTTAGCCTGAAAACGTCTCCTCCTTTAATTCAAGCCCTTCCCCTTCAATTCTTGCCCAAGTTCTCTCAAATTTCTCCTCCCAAAATTCAATCTCTGACCTTCTTCCAAATTCCAGTGCCCTTCAAATTATCTTTGCAATTTATACTCCTTTATTCAATTGTCTCCTTTCTCCTGTCTCCAAGCAACTATCTTCTTCAGAGCTTGTAATGTGAAGGAGCTGAACTATTTATAGAGGAGGTTCTTTTCATGTCTACAATTTTATAATTATATATTATTATGAGGGAAAAGTTTTTTCTTTTATTATGCTGTGTAGAAAATTTAAGTTTGCATACATACCTGCAATTCAGTAAGAACAGTTTTATGCCTCTTATTACATTCAATCTTTTCCACACGCATTTTCAGGTCTGCCAAGGTCTTATCAAACACGGCATACTGCAGAACACTCAGTTTTTCTTCTAATAGCCGCTGTATAACCTAATGTATATGAAACAGTGTTATCATATCACAAAATACAGGATATTAAGCAGTGAGCATTATATCCATAACAGTAACAATTTGTCAACTAATTCCACAGACTGAAATGTACAGTCAGTTGTACCTATGACAAAACCTCTTTTTTTTCCTTTTGTAACACAAATGTTCTCCTGCTGATCCTATAGGGTTATAAATCTTAGAACTCCAAAACGTTATGACATCAAAATTGCAGGAACAATGTGCGGGGAATGTAAATAAACTGAACTGTATTTTCAACAATGGCTAATGGGGGAAATGTGGCATAAGGGATATTATCTAGGAAAAATAAAGAAAGAGGAGTATACTACAGTTATGTAGGGCAGATGAAGGTTAAGAGATGAACACATCGCTGTTACTCACAAAATTTAAAGAGAACTAATGGAAAGCTTCTGACACACTGGGTAAAGTCTCTCAATGGAGCAATAGGTCGCCAAGTCTTCTTGATTCTACTTCCACATCTTACTTCTATCAATTCACACTCTGCTGTTGAGATCATAGATCTATTGAAGTATTGACTGATTAAGTATTAAAGTCAACTAATTTGTCTTAAAAATAATTCAACAGTCCTGAAACATGAAACTATTTATTTGCCTGCAGGCTCTTCAAAAAGAACCTCAAGTAATCACTAAAAATGTGTAAATTTTCACCAAAACGGCCATTTCTTACATTTAACTCCAAACATTTAATATGCATTTCTGAATACATTATTTTTCTATAATTTTCCTGCCCTCACCTGTTTCTAGTCATCAGTTCATTTTTCCCTGCATATTATCTCACCTTAGTCAAAAACGCCCAGACCTACCAATACAGATGCGAAACATTATTTGACTTGACCATATAAGGAATTGTCCCTGGCAAAATATAATTAGTTGATTTTGGAGAACAGGATAAAACACATTCCTTCCCTCTACAGAGAAATAGGAGATTAGGGGTGCCAAACATTGCCTACGATATTAAATTAGATATAGTTGCTCTTTTGATTAGTTTTACTTAACTGTATTTCTTACAAGGTAAGACTCATTGGGAAGTGTGACATAAAAGGACATGACTATGTTGTTTAAAAAAAAAAAAAACATGAATTAAAAAAAATACTCCTGGAGGAATATACTATTATTAATAGGAATATCAATTTTTACAATCCACTCTGGGAAATTTCCTTAATAATAATAAATACCATTATTTCATTATTAATATTCTATAAACATTAGGTCACATCTTTTTCTCTAAGCCAAAATCAGCTTGCTTGTAGGAAGAACAAAAGGTTAGTACTTAAGAGTTTGTTTTTTTTCCTCCTCTAGTACCAGCTCTGCTACCAATAAAATGTTTAATAAGAAAGTCATGTTATATTTCTCCGAATCGAAGTTCCCTGACCTATAAACTAAAGGAGTTGGCCTAGATTGATAATTCTAAGATCTTTACTTCCTCTAAAATTCTATGTAACGCTAAGTGTCTCTATATAGCTTGAGAACTTACAAAAATGACTTAGCCCTTAGGGAACCTCAATATCCTCAAGTGACAGAAAAAAGTCATAATACTAAAATGGCAATGTAGTTTGTGAACAAATGATAAGACCAGTACAAGTATGACCTGTGTTCATGGCCTATTTCTGAGACAATCAGGCTATGTGACCATGGGCATATTACTCAAGACAAGTAGTTATTTAAGTTGAAAAATTACAGAGGAGCTGCTGATCTGTATCTCTGAAGGGAGTTTCCCTTGATGATTAAATCATACGTCTAAATTCTTACTCTAACCTCAAATTCCTACACCTCTGTTTTGTGAAGGCACACCAGGAAATATAAAAGTACTATGAAGAACAATAGGTATTGTTACCTGTATTCTAGATTAAGAATACAGAAGTCATAGCAAACAAAGGTAGAAGGAAAAAAAGGAAGGAAATTGCACACAATCACCCAGACTTAATAAACATGAAGCCCACTGACAGTCTTGAGTGTAGCCCAAACCAGATTAAAATGTGAGAAATATTTAATAAAATAAAAATACAATAAAACATAGATAATACTAATGTGTTATTTTCAAAGTCAATATAGAGCCCTGGAGAAATCCTTATGAACAGCTTAATGATCCCCATTTCTATTTGAGTTTGATATTACTGCTCTAGAAGTTCTCCTTTATCTTTCTACTCCTTTCATCTATCCTCCTAGCACCTTAAGCATCATAGAATGATCTATACCTTTCAATATGGACACTAAAACTTGTTTTTCACATGGTAAAATGTAAGTGTCTCCCCTACATTATCTCTAGTTTATCTTCTTTACACATAGTTGTTTGCATGTTGTCTCCCCCATTAGATTGTAAGTTCCTTAAAGAGTAAGATTTTTTTTTTGTTTTTCTTTTTATCCCCAGCATTTGTTATTTAATATTTGTATAATTCAAGAGAGAGGGAAAAAAAGAGAAGTAACATATAAGAACAGGTGTCTAAAACAAGAGTCTAATTGGAGGACGGAGCCACGAACTCCAAACCTCCATTTAAGGACAAAGCCCATCTCAGATATTTCCTCATTCCTACCTGGCTACTTATTTTGAGATGTCTCCAACTTCTCTCCTCCACCCTTCCATTTAAAGCTTCTTTCTCTGCTTATTTTTCCCCACAGATTGTAAACTCCTTGAGGGAGGGATTATCCTTCTCTTTTTGTATCTGTATCCCCAGCAGTTAGCACAGCACATGGCACATAGTAGGAGCTTAATAAATGTTTAGTGACTATTAACTAGGACACCAGCCTTCAGAGGATAATGCTCAGACCTTAATCTACAAATACTTAGCAGATACACACCTAAATTTTGTAATTAATGGTTGAGTAATCCTTCCTCTCCCCTAAACTATATTTGAGCTCAAGTCATTTTTTTGGGAGGGGGGACGACAAAAAAAGAAATGAATGAAAATCTTTTAAATTATTATCTCAATCCTTACCTACTTTAAAAAATTAAAATAAAAGGGCCCATGTAGCTCAAAACTAAAGGAAAGACAACAAAAAAAA
Organism: Vombatus ursinus; assembly: GCF_900497805.2. NCBI lineage: Eukaryota > Metazoa > Chordata > Mammalia > Diprotodontia > Vombatidae > Vombatus > Vombatus ursinus. The sequence continues at coordinate 487,041 of NW_020951209.1, forward strand.
GTTAAGTTTTTTTTTTTACTGTATAGAATTTTATATGATCATGTATCTGTGAAAGAAGGAAATTAAAAAAACAAGATTACTTAATTATCTAGAATGTTAATAGTGTACGTAATCATCAATGTAAAATGTAATCTTCAGTGTTCCATTTTCTGTAGTAAAACCCAAACATAAACTTTTAAGATAACATACTGTTTTAATGATTGCTTAACATTTATTACTTCTATATTAATTAACATATATTGAAAATTGTTAAATTTTCTACAAAGATCTAGAATACTAACTAAATAACTCAAAGCTTTCCATTCAAATCTCTGATGTATATGTGGTTGTCTCTTATCATACCTTTTGGAGTTTCTGGTTAATGTCTCCTCTTGCTGTAATCTTTACTTGGAGTTCTGCTTCGTACTCTTCTCCCAAATATCGACGACGCTTAGACTGCACATGATCCATATCTTCTGATTTGGATCGTTTTCTCCGTGACAACAATTCATCTGAAAGCACAAAACAAAATGAATGCTCAGTAATTGACTGTATTGCTTCTTATAACAAATTATCTTTTCTACTGCTTTAGATCAAAAGAATTGTCTCATTCCTCATTACACAATAAAAATAAACAAAAAATTTCTAAATATTAATCCGGTGATAGAAAGGAGACAGAGAAGAAACAGTTAAAAAATGGAAAGAGAATCATCCTGTTACTATAATAGGAAATGAAGTGCTATTAATATATCTTCAATTTTTTTTAATCTGTGAGAAGTAGCTAATGCTTTTATTAGCACATGGCATACTTTTTCCAGGCCTTTCTTCTTCTTTATGAGCTTCCTTTTCTTCTTCTATTTTTGAATCCTTTTCTTTTGTCTCTGTTTCTACTGTTGGAAAAAAAAAGAGTAAATTTTACATGTGTAAGTTCAAAGTAACTCATTATAATTCTATTTTAAAAATCATGATAATAGTTATGAAAATAACAAAAGTCAACTTCAACTTTAAAAGAGTAAAACAAGAAAACAGGAAGAATGACTACTAAAACTACCTTAAGAAAGTTGCTGTGAAATTTTCTATTCATATTAAAGCTGAAATATAGACCTTTCCTTCTTCCCTCCTTTCTTTCCTTCATCTATCTCCCTACCTTTTTATCCCTATCATCTATCTTTTTTTTCTCTATCTCCCTATCTTGCTCAGGATGAAAGTGTAGAAGCCACTCACATGCTGATCCCACCACTGATACAACTTGGTGGGAGGCCCACTCCAGGAGGTTCACCATATTAATGCTGAACTTACTGGGGACAGCTGATCAGCAAAGTTTACTGTAGCTCAGATTCCCTAACCTCAAAAGATTGGCCAGGCTCAACCTTCCTGCTAGCTGGGATTATGGCTATGTACCACCCAGTCCAGCTACATACAGATTTTCTTAAAATGCAGTTTATACAGAAAACTTAAGTTAAGATGCCTTTAACCTTTGATACCTTAAATATGAAAAAAGCTATTGTAACATAAATAAATGCATTTCTTTAAGTTCAAAATAGTTAGAAAAACTGAGAATCACAGGCTGTTTACAAATGGAAGGTTCTTTTACAAAAGCAAATTTTACTGAAAGGGTTCAACTCTCATGTTTTCATGGCAAAAATATTAAGGAAAAGAAATAATACAAAAAGAAACATCAAGTGATATATTAGAAGTACCTAAGAAAAATAATAAAAACAATGAAAAGTCCATGGCAAAAAATGTTGGCTGAAAAGATCTCCCTCAGTTGACACTCAGATATATGTCCCAAGAAGTATTATGTACTATACCAGGAGTGGAGAAACTGCAGTCTTGAGGCCACATGTGGCTCTCTAGGTCCTCAAGTGCAGCCCTTTGATTGAATCCAAACTTCACAGAACAAATCCAAATTACTAAGGGTATCTGTTCTGTGAAGTTTTGATTCAATAAAGGGCCACACCTGAGTGAGAAGTGGAACTAGAGGCACAGCGTGTAGACAAGAGAGGTGTGAATATGGGTACAATCTCTCACAGGAAAGAGGGTGGATGAAATCAAGAGTAATAGTGGGGAATACGGCCTTGGAAAAGAGGAAAAACTATCTCTTCACCATAGACTAGAGTAAAGGAGGAGGGAATGAGGGATGATATCAAGGGTTTTGAGGGGTAGAATGCAATAGAAGACAAAAGTCATAGTAAATATCCCCTTTTCCTCAGTAGAGAGCAGAGATCCTCTGGGGAGAAGGTAACGTAAAAGCATATGTGATATGGAAGGCTCAACATGTACAAAGTGTTTGAAGCTGGCTAAGGGCAATGGGGTTGAGAATCAGTTAAAGTGGAATAAAAGGATTTGCCTAGCCTAGGTGAGATTAGATAATAAAGATTCATCAAGGGTTGAGTGACATTCTCTAGCACCTTAAAAAGCATGAAGTGAGTACATGCAGAGAAGGTAGGGGGTAGAAATAATCTGGGATGGGCATTTTGCAAGACAGAAGCAGTAACAGAACAAGGGGACAAGAGATTTAAGACTAGAGGTTAGTCTAACTATAAGGTAAAGACTGGGAAGAAAGCAAGGGTTAATGGCCTCAAAGAGAATTGAAAGAGACTGGAGGGATTGAAGGCCATGGCAAGGATGAAGAATAGTTTGAGGAGGAGTGAAGCACAGGGAGAGACAGAAAAATGATGGTGAGTAATAGTGGGATAAAAAGTTTTTGATCATGTAAACTAGAACACTTGTAATGATGGTGAGACTGAGGATATGATGCCCCCTTGTGGCTGAGGCACAGTAAAGGAGTAGGTCACAGGAACTAAGACAATTAAGGAACTGGGAGGACAGGGAGTTTGAGGTAAAAATCGGTGTGTAAAAGTGAAAATCACCTAGTATAAGGGCCAGAGTTGAAGTGAAAAAAAAAACATGTATATGAGTGAGGTACTGAACACCTGAGAAAGAAGGAAAAACAATGGTGGGGGGGCAGTCTGGAGACAACTGACATTAGGGTCTGGATTACATGATAAATCTAGAGAGAATGATTCTCAAAGAAGTTGTATAAGAAGGTACAATCAGTATTATAAAAGATGGTTAGGGATACAGTGTTTTCTGGAGAAAGTTAAATTCCTGTGGGTGCCAGAAGATGGAAAAAGCAGGGAAGAAAACCATCTAAGATGAAAGGAAGTTTGTTAACAATAGCAAAGAAATTCCATAGAGCATAACAGAAAGACTGAACAGAGCTGGATTAAGATATGGAAGGGCTGAGGTAGATGGGGGATCAGAAAACAGGAAGTGGTAGCAGGAAGCAGGGGAATGGGGGATGGTTTCTGCTTAGGCAGTAAGGAATTATGTATCATTGGGAATGAAGGAATAAGAGATGAAAGACTGCCATAAGAGATAAATATCCTTTTAACTAGCTTTATACCCTGGAATCCTATGAATGGTTAGAGGGTACTTAGTTCTCTTTCAAGTGTTAAGAAAAAAAAGACATTGAGCTTGGGGTTAATGGCTCTTCTCATAGGTGAGGTACTGGCAACAAAAGATACAGTATCTGAGTTTTGGGTTCTACAAAGATTCTTTGAAGCAAAGGATAGCATTTGGTATTTAAAGATGAGACTGTCATATTCTTTACATATTTTTCATTTGCAATAATCTCTGTCGCCCTCTTCAGATCAATTTTAAGGAAGAGGCCACAGTCCTTTGTACCCCTCAGAGCAACAGACAGGGTTTGTCTGTGCACACAGAAAGCTCTCAAGTATTTGTTTACTGTTTACTGATTATTCTTCAGCAATATCTTGAATTTACATAGTACTTTAAAGTTTACAAAGACCTTTCTCCATAATAACCCTGTGAAGCAGGATATTTTTATTCTTACAGACAAGGAAAATGAAACTCAACCTGCTTAACTGAATTTCCCCATTGTCAACTGTAAAAATGGGAATTGAAACCTATTTCTCCTAAGAATCCAAAACACTTTCCACAAGGCCACAGTGATGAGAGAAATGATTTGAGGAAGAGACAAATTTCAGGTGATGAAATGGTAACAGCTCACATTATAGGACTTTTAAAAAGCTTTTCCCACACGACAGAAATGTCTGGTGCGTGTGAGCAGGCTGCAACATAAAACCAACAAAAAATTTCTAACAAAAGTAGTAAAAGGCATCAACAGGGAAATGAATAAAGATAAGTTGGTCACATGATCACAAGACAGGGGGGTAGCTCCACTGATATTCTAAGGAGAAATTAAGATAGTAGGTGAATGTCCTCTGGCAAACTTATGGGAGAATATTGAGAAGAGTCCCAGAGGATGGGCAAGGATGAACTAAAATCTAAATCTCAACAGAGAATTGGATATCATTGAGATCAAAGATCCATTTGAGTTTTCTCCACACCAACCCTTAAGTAGTCCAAGTATTTTTACCTTTACTTTATAATAATGAAACTGAGAAGTCAGAAAAGTTTTAAAATTTTAATGAAAAGTTTACTAAAAGTTCCTGACTCTTAGTTCATTACTGTAAATCAACAACCCTACACTGGCTGCGCAGATAATACAGAAAAGGAAAAGAAATAAATGGCCCTAGGGAAGAGGTAAGAAGTAAGAGGCATCCCTGACAGGGTTACTAGTTTCTGCTATCTAAGCCTTCTCTTTCCAAACGTGAGGAAAACAGACTGTAGTTCCTTAATTTAAGCTACTGCTTAAATGTTTTTTAAAACATATTTTGCTCTGAGAAGTCCCTGGAGTGCTAATACAACTGTTACTTCAAAGTAAAGCAAAGCAATTCTTTTCAAAATTTCCTTCTTTCCTTACTAAAAAGACATAAGAACAAATATAGTAGTTTTAAAATAATTAATACTCATACTCAAATATATTAAACACATACCACTGAAAAAGTTTTTACAGAAAAGAAAACCACATAACTAGCCAAATTCAAAGCCATTTTATTGTACTCCTTTTCTTTGACCTCTCTGAAATATCTAACTCTAAGGTCTTCTCCCTCTCTTTGATCCTGTGAGTCTATTTCATTTCCTCCTAACTCTAAACCAACTCCTTTTCCGGCTCTTTCCCAAATGTGTGCATTTCTCAAGGTTCTGTCCTGAGGCCTCTAATCTGCTCTTTTCCCACTCACATGTCATCTACAAAAAATTATTTTAAGTGTCAGTTCCCAGAGGATGACTCCCAATATCTCCAATTTAAGAAGTGACCTCAAGTTTCCATTCTGTATTTTCAAGTGGCTAAGTCTAAGAGACATTTTACAACTTACATATAACAAATTAGGCTTTGAATTAGCCAGTGAAAATTAACTAAAATCCAAATAGCACATGAAATAGTATCCAGTCTATATGTAATGAAGAAAATAACATAAAACTTAAATCCAAACTCTCTAACCTGGAGAACTTGATTCATTTGGCAAGACAACTTCAACATCTTTTTCACCAGAAGCTTCCTCTTCATCAGAGAGTACCAAGAAAGCTTCTTTCGGCAAACTCTCACTACTCTCTTGTTTGGATGGCGAACCTAGAGAATTTTCCAATTTTTCTCCCAAATCTGAGTTTGTCTCTTCAAGTGGAATGAGAGAAGTTTTAGAAAAGCTAAGTTCATCTTCAGCAGGAGCCAGCTTTTCCAAAATGGGAATAATTTCATCTGTCTCCATAGAGTCTGTGTTGTCTAAAATTTTCTCATTTTTATCATCTTGAACATTTTCATCAGTGGTTTCTGGAAGACCTGGAGATTTCTCATCTTCACTTTTTGCATCTTTGCCTATTTCCATACTGCTAGATATTGCTTCTTCTTCAAAAGCTGACTCTGTAACAGGATTTTCATCCATATTCTTTTCACCTTCAGTAGGAAGTTCAGAACTAATAGGTACATTATTTGTTTCCAGTTTTTCTTCCTCAGTTTCAATATTATCACTAACTATAGTTTTGTCTTCAAGTGGGCTCTCTCTTTCTCTTTGGTCCAAATTTTCATCATCTGTGCTATTTTTTTCAAGGATATCATCATCATCATCATCATCATCATCATCTTTATTGCTATTAGGAATTATGTTATCAGTTTCAGGGACAGTGTCTTTTTCTGGTTCATAAATTATGTCTTCAGGAGATGCTGTTTCACATTTTAGACTTGAATTTTCATCCTCTTCTCTTACATCAATATTTAAGAAATTAGGGGAGGGTTCCTTCAGTTCGGACTTCCTTTCTTCAAGGTCCAAACAAACATCTTCTATGCCATTCACCTCCTTACCATCTATACAGTCAGTATTATCTAATGGTGAATTTAGGTCAGAATCACCATTTTCATGTTTGCCATTTAACAGTTTGACATCAGTTTTTAGTAGCTCTTCTTTGACTTTGTATACTACTTCAAGTTGCTGACGATCACTCACTCTCATTGTTTTTCGGGCTTTAAAGATTTTTTTCTGAGGTTCTTCTGTACTTTCCATTTTGAATCTAAAACAAAAAAAGAATAACCATATGAATAGTCATTTTCATATACAATAAAATGTTTTTAATAAACCATGTACTGACAATACAAAATGATCACTGGTCTCAATAGAAAAACTTACAGAAACTGTTAGCGTGGTATGAAAATTACTTCAATACTACAAGCCCATACCACTCTTCATGAGTTTTTCCTTAAATATTATTATCAGTACATACTACGCTACACTAGAATTTAAAAAAGAGGACATTTCTGTTAAGAACAGAAATACCGAGAAATAAGGTGCTTACCAATAGGCAAGTACCTTCCCTTTTAAAATGATTGCTTTCATATCACTTTCACACTGTCTTTGCTAGTTCTGCCTTTAAGTAGGAATAGTAACCTCTAATACCTGACATTTATTTAACACTTGACGGTTTGCAAAGCACAATTATCTCATTTACAACTCATAAAAAACCCATGAAAAATGTACTATTGATATATCACTCCAATTTTACATGATAGGAAACTGAGGCTAGGGTTAACTGGTATGTCCAAAGTCACACAGGAAATGAGATACAAAAAGTAGGACTTGAACACAGGTCACTTCTGATTTCAAGTCCAGTGCTACCTCTAGTTAATTTTTAAAAATTAATATGAAAGCTTTTTAAGGTTATAACTGAAGACATATATTCTTCCACATTCTATATGATCATTTTAAATGACTCAAAAAGAACTAGCAAAGCTAATATTTACATTATGAAAATTAAAATTTTCTATTAGTTTCCAAGCAAATCAAACAAAAAAGGTACCTAATATTTACATTACCTTTATTTATTGACTTTTACCCTTACCAGTCTTTTCTCCTACACCCAATTTGAAAATAAAATGAAAACTTTTCCTGCACAATTAACTGCTCATTTTTATCCCCCCACCCCACCCCATTGTATTTTGTAGACTGACCTTACAATAAAACTGCCAGGAGAGTAAAAGTATCTTCTTGGAGTAGATAATGTTTTATCTCAGCAATGTAGGCAAATGATTAAAGAAGGAGTTATTTATTAGGTATTTGTTTCCAAATAGTCTTCCAATGAAATATTTTTAGAAAAACTGGCATTTTCGACGTTTATTCCAATTAAATAGGATAAACATTTACCCTAAGATTTATGAAACTTACAAAGTGAGTGAAGTATCAGAGAAAAATCCCTACATACACGCCAAAATATTTATAGCTTCATTTTTTGTGAGAGCAAAGAACTGGAAACAAAACGTATGTCCAATGATTGGGAAATGGATAAATAAATGGTGGCACATGAATAAAATGGAATATTACTATGCTGTAAGAAATGATATATGTGATAAATACAGTGAAGTATGGCAAGGTTTGTATGAACTGAAGCAGAGTGGTAAGCAGAGTCAAGAAAATGATATACACAGTAACTACAAGATAAATGAACGACCACACACACACTAACCCCCTCCCCCAAAAAATGGAACAAAATTATAAAGATCAAGCATGACTTGAATGAACAGATATGAGAGGATATTCCCAACCCACCCCCTTCAGGAGGTGGGAGGTCGACATGTATTACACGTTGCACATGTTTTTAGGGATCAGTTGTACTAATTTTTTCCTCTTTAAAAAAAAAATAATATTTGTTATATAGGATGGCTCTCTGGGAAGGAGTGAAAGGAATAATAGGGATAACTATGATGATATAAGAAACATAAAGCATCAATAAAAATTTATTAAAAATACTGCAGGAAAAGTAATAGAGAAGTCTTAGAAATATTCTTGTGATTCTTATGATAAGTTTACATACAGAAATGATACAAAATGGTAAAATCCTGGTGAGAACTTCTGAACTAGAGCAACCCTATGAAATACAGTGGAAAAATATTGTTATCCCTATTTTTCAGATGAAGAAACTGAGGTTCTAAGCAGTTAAGTGGGAGGCAGGTGGCACAGTGGATATAGTCCTGGACCTGAAGTCAGAAAGAACTGAGTTCAACTCTGGCAGCCTCAGGCACTTACTAGCTGTGTATAAGTAAGTAAGTAAGCAAGCAAGCCTCAGGCACTTACTAGCCTGGGTAAGTCACTAGACCTCTGTCTGCCTTAGTTTCCTCAACTGTAAAAATGGAGATAATAATAGCATCTACCTCCCAGGGTTGTTGTGAAGATCAAATGAGATAGTATTTGTAAAGCACTTAGCACAGTAGCTTGACCACAGTAGGCATTTAATAAATGCTTGTTCACTTCCCCTTTCCTTTACCAATTGTCACACAACCAATAAGTGTTTGAAGCGGTATTTAGACTATTTAATTAAAAATAATTTCAAACAAGAGCAAAGATTAATGAATAGATGTCAATCAGGAAAAGATTTCTCATGGAATGCCACAGGGTCAGTGTTCTCCTCAGTGATTTTTGTTCAACATTGTAATCATACATTTAGAAGGCAAAGTGACCTGTGTACTGTGTACTGTTCCCTCATTTTCTAAAGGTATGGAAACTCAAGCAGAGAACAACTCATCAAATCAGTAGTAAGTAGCTACCTTCTGTACTCTTACCCCAAATTCTTAAGTAGTGTTTTTTGGAAATTTGTGGAAGATTGGGAAGGAGAACTAATATATTAGGTGACAAAATCAGGCTCTAAAAACAAGCTAAATATTTCTAGATTAAATTTAGGAGAAATAAATTAAAATATTTGAACAAATCTTAATAAAACTCAGTTGGTACAAATATGAGATTGAGAAGCAATACCTAAAAATTCATTTGAGAAATAAAAACCTGGAGCTGCAAAGAGAGCTGCAAGTTCAACATAAGTCAGTACAGTCAGTTCTGTTATAACTCAAGATAGGCATTTTAAAAATCACTGCACAACTAATATGACAGAAAAGGAAAATAATAAATGTTGGAGGGGATGTAAGAAAATTGGGACAGTAATGCACTATTGGTGCAGTTGTGAATTGATACAATCACTCTGGAGAGCAATTTGGAATTAGCCCAAAGGACTTTCAAACTGTGCATATCCTATGATCCTGCAATACCACTACTAGGTCTATATCCCAAAGAGATCAAAAAAGGGGGGAAAGGACCTATTTGTACAAAAATATTTATAGCAGCTCTTTCTGTAGTGGCAAAGAATTGGAAATGAAGGGATGCATATCATTTGGGGAATGGTTGAACAAGTTGTGGCATATGAATATAATGGAATACTATTGTGCTATAAGAAATGATGAGCAGGCAGACTTCAGAAAAACCTGGAAAGATTTGTATGGACTGATGCTGAGTGAAATGAGCAGAACCAAGAGAACCTTGTACACAGTAACAGTCATATTGTGGGGTACTAATTTTGATAGACTTAGCCTTTCTCAGCATGCAAGGACCTCCAAAAGTGGAAAATGCTATCCACATCCAGAGGAAGAACTATGGAGTTTGAATGCAGACTGAAGCATACTATTTGCTCTTTTTTCTTTTTTTTCTTCTTCTGCTTACTGTCTTGGGGCGAGGGGGAGAAGGGAGAGAGAAAGAGAGAAAATGTGGAACTCAATTTTTTTTTAAAAAAGAATGTTAAAAGTTATCCTTACATGTAGCTGACTGAAAGTAAAATATTACTTAAAAAGACATTTATCCAAGAGATGATAAACATGTTCAAACTGGGAACTTGTCTGCTTTAATGGAAAACTATAGGCTATAATGAAAACTAGACTCAGGAAATGGACTGTTCAAAGGTATGTTTAATATGTAATGTATAAATATTTCATGCTGAATAATTAAAGAATGTATCAAAATCTTATGAACTCAATTCCAAGTCACATAACACAAATGACTGAAGCAAAAGGGGGGCATATTACATATTAAGACTTTTTAAAGATATAAAAAGTTGATTATTGTGTCAGTATTTTTTTTTTAAATCACTACATTATACAAAAGTATGCAATAAAAATTACAGGGCACAGGGGATTATGGGAACAACACTTCTAGTCATGGATGTTTCTTTTATTTTCATGGGTTGTTTGTCTCTGATGGTCAGCAATGCAAATTTCTTTATTCCTGTGGCTGGAGAGATATCAAATGCTCTCATTTCTTTTAAAATGCTTTATTATTTCAAACTTCTCCCCAGTACTTACAGTTTTCCTTTTGCATGAACAATCGATGCAAGGATGCTTAGGCATGTTTAAAATGTTGAATGAGTTATTTTTTTATATATATAGAAAAGTTCACAAACACAAAAGAATAGAAAAATACAACCTTGTAAGATAATTCATGTGGTGAACTGAGGTAGGCAGATGTATGAAACACGTGCATGTGTGTTTTGTGAATTCTTGTATCACTCAGTTCAGTTAGGTACAGTTTAATGTATTCATCTGGTGTTTCTCATGGGAAGAAAAACTGGAACATAAGCAAAATGTGAAATTCAAACTATGCTCAAATTATTTCCTAATATATCTATCATATTAGAAGAAGTTCATGTTTTCAAAATAAGAATCGTAGCAAAGTAACTTTCAGTGTGCCATGGCAGCAAAAAAAAAAAAAATTAATTTCTGGCTGCATTAAATTATGTAATTTTAGGATCCATAACAAGGGATATATATGTCATAAATATTATTACCAACCAGACCACGTCTGGAATATTAGAATAATTCGGAACCCCATATTTTAAGAACAACGACAACCAGAAATGAGAAAGTCTTGAAATAAGACACTTGCTACAGCAATCAGGGCACAAAACAACCATTGTTGTCCTTCAAGAACTCTGTGTTATAGATTAAGGGAACGTTCCACAGAGAGGGGGGACTGCTCTCCACTCCCCACCCTGCCAAAAGAATGATCAGGAGAATCTCACATATGCTCCTAGGAGAGAAGCTATCAAATACTGGCCAGAGAAAAAAAGACATAAGTAATGATGGCTGGTCACTCTGAGAGGGTGATGAAGTCGCTATGTGCTAAGGTGACCTGAGAAATAAGAAGAGATGATAGCTCCACTAGACGTGCATCTAATATGTGCAGAGATTCCTGAGAATGGCCAGACAGACAGCTATTACTCAATTCTGGTAATTCATGTAAAGACAAATGAAAACACTTGAAGGAACTCCTACAGCAAGGCATCATACTTGGTGGCATGAATCTGAACACTTTAAGAGTGGCAGGTGATGTTTTTCATCATTACTGCTGATTAAAGGTAGAGGCTTCAGGAAAAAAATAAAGATTGTGAGTGAACTGCTAGTTAAGATGGCGGCATCTGAGAAGGGCATGTGGATTTCTGTAATACAGTTTAAATTTGCCTGAAAACCTACAATCTCACCAAAAGGCTTTTAAGCAGAAAACTGAGTAGAAAACAAACTGCTCACATACCATATGCCAGCTACCAAGCCATATACCACAATAAGCAGCAGATACAAAAGAAAATGGGGGAGTTGGACTCAAAGGCCTTGAAGAGACCTTCCAAATCTAAAACCTATGATCCTAAAATAGTGTCTATCAATTAATGTCTTCTTGCTGATCGACAAATATCAAAGGAGAAGGGGGATTAATGAAATTTCAAGGCCTCAAATGTCTACAAATAATTGTAGAAATTCTGGGTAATAAACAGGAGAGATCACAAAAGAGACACCATAAATGTAGCCAATGTAGATCAAGATGACATATTCCTGTGAGGAAACTCAAGAAACAGTGAGGTGAAAAAAGTATGGGACAAAACAAGTATGTAGGGATTAATGGAAAAAGATAGACAGGAATATTACAGCCAACTACTTGGTGTCCCTGCCCCACCACCCTAATTCATTCACGTCTGACCAAATTAATACCTCCCCTGCTCCCTTCTCACCCACTCCCCCATTTCAAATAAACTCCAATTACTATTAACTCTAGGATGAAATGTAAAATCCTTTATTTGGCATTTAAAGACCTTTACAACCCAGCCCTTTCTTACATTTCCACATACTTTAATCCTCTCCACACAACCTAAAATTCTCACACATGGACCTGCATCTCCTGACTCAATGCCTTTGCACTGGCTATCCCTCATGCCTGGAATGCTCTTTACCTCCTTTATCTCCATCTCTTAGTTTACGCGGCTTCCTTCAAGACTTAGCTCAAATCCCATTGTCTTGCAGGTGGCCTGTTCACCTCCCCTCTTCTTTCTTCCTTCCTTCTTCTTTCAGATTCTCTACATATACTATTATTCTCTTCTATGTACACATTCACATGTTGTTTCTCCATTATAATATATGCTCTTTGAGAGCAGGGTTGTTTTTGCTTTGATTTTTAGCCTTTCTTTGTAGCCCTAGCACTTAGCACAGTGCCTGGCACATTGTAGTGCTTGTTGCCTGACTGTTCCTCTGTGCTCAGAATGGTCTCCTTTTCTGTTAGAATCCCTAATTTCCTCCAAGACTCAGAATAAGGTCTGTCCTAACCCCTGAGCTACTAATATGTTTTACATGTGTTTACATGCCTATATATGTATATATGCCTACCCTATTAGAATAAAAACTCCTTAATATCAGAAACTGTTTAACTTTTGTTCTATTCCTAGTACCTAGCATACTACCTGACACATAGTAGGTACTTAGTGAATAAATGAAAAAGCATTTGTTAAATGTTTAATGTGTGCCAAACACAACGCTAAGCACTAGAGATACAAATACAAAAGTGAGATGTGCCCTGTTCCTAAAGCTTTTATTATAATAGGGAGAGAGAATATTGCCTTACTGGTGGCCAGGAAAAGGTGTTTTGGTCTAGGAAGGGACGATGAATGAAACAATAGGGCATACCACTGACAACCCATTTACAAAGCTAATGGTAGAGTTGATTTGATTACTTAAAGAGGTGGAAGGTAAGAGATATTCATAGCAACAGATCTGAAAATGGCCAGGGTAAAGATGAGGATGAATAAGTGGGTCCAGGGAGTTTAGAGCTGAGTGTTTTAGCTTCTCCTAGATATGGTCTCTGAAGGTCTGGTTTGGAGGGTGGGTCAGCAGCAGGATGAAAATGGCCAGTGTAAAGATGAGGATGCATGGGCTCATGGAGTTCATAACAGAGTGCTTTAGCACCTCCTAGGCATGGTTGAAGGTCCAGTTTGAAGCAGAAGCAGGGCAGAAAATGGCCAGGGTGAAGGTGAAGATACATGGACCTAGGAAGATCAGAGAGTGAAATGATTGACATATGATTTCTTGCTTGATTTTTACCAAGAAAGAAGAAATGTATGGTGAGTTTAGGAAACAATATAAACCTGGCATTCTAAGCAGAACAGTAGTAAATCTGGGACTTGTTCATACCTCTCCAGCAGCTTTTTATTTTTACTTTTAACATTACTGACTTAACCAGGGTTTAATTTTTTAAAGTGGCTGGGGAGCTGATAATTGATCATTAGAACACTGATAATCTAGACCTGATTTGGATCACTAAGGAGTAACTCATTGAAAAGTGAATATAATGGAAACCTTGGGAGGCAGTGGCAAGTCTCTCTTAAAGAGTTTTGTGAAACAGGAGTTTAGTCTTGCTCTGGTTGGTGCTACACAGCAAAAATGAGACCAATGAGTAAAAGTTGTAGAGAAGGAATTTTTGACTTTAATACAAAGCAAAGTTCCTATCAAAGCTATCCAAAAGTTCAATAGCTTGTCACATCATGTACTGAAGACATCACTGGACTTCTTCAAGCAAAGACAATGTTAAAGAAGTTACTGAAATGCTTTAGGTAGAACTTGTACTAGATTTATCTCCTACAGTCCTTCCTTCTTTCTATTCTAAATCTTTTTGATTTACTAGCACCATCCCAGGTGAGAAGAGATCATTTTAATTTATACACAGCTTTTAAAATGACCCTCAAATCTAAAAATGAACTTGCCAGTATCATCCCATAGTGTCACTCCACTAGGTTTAACAACCTTTATAATAGTCTTTATAATATATATATAATATATATAACTATAAATAGTCTTTATAATAATTTATTCTGTCAGTTTTCAGTAATCCTATCAAGTATAATAGAAGCAATTAGAAAAATTAATATAACAAAATATGATTAAATATAATAAAAATGTTTATTTTTAGGATTATATGTGTGCAGTGTGTTTTTTTTTAAAAATGTGAACTACCAACTACAATCACACAGTCTTAAGTTTTAAAAACTGCCTTAAACAATTCAGTATTTTTGCACTAAAAATCCTTTGAACTCCTGAATGAGAACTTTAATCTAGTAATAAGAGGCAAGCTTCAAATAAGAGTTGTAAAAGAAAGTTGTCATTTCAAGGAAATATATAATGAGAAAAGGAGGTTGGCCAAGTCATGAAGTAAGGGAAGTAACACACATACAACTTGTATTGCACTAATTATGAAATACTAAAAAATCTGAGGACTGCATCTAATAAAACTAGATAGAGATCGATCAAAGAACATGCATAAGAATCATACAGGTTGACTGGGAACGAATGTTCTGTAATCTGTACCCACAGAGGAAATCATAAATTCACTCTCAAGTGTCAAAATACTATTCTGTTTTAGGACTTATGCCCCAAGATCACAGGATGATGTTCATATATTAAAGCATCTATAAAACATGTTACCTGTCTCACTTATAACCTTCAGTGTTTATCACAGTTTTACATACAGTAGGCACTTTATGTTTGTTGAATAAAAACCTATTATGGGCTTTTATTAAAGTAAATACTATCTCAATAACTATGTTCAATCTACCAAATTTCACTGAAAAACTGAGAAAAAAAAGGTAAAACCTCATCTACGTTTCTTTATAGGGTAGGGAAAGAATGATGGCATTATATATACTACCAGATTTGTTCATTCAGTTTGCTGAACTGGCTTTTGTTTTTCCTTTCTTTTTTTTATTCTTTATTACAAGGAATGGTGGGAGAAGGTGGAAGAATATGTTCAGGAAAAAAGGTGATATAAAAACAAAATATATGAAATTTAGAAGAATACCTGTGTCGTTATATGTAGCCAGATATGAAGGGAAAAAGAAGAAGGTTAGGCTCAGGGCAACAAACTGTCAATAACCTGGGACATGAAATTATGAAAAGAATAAAATTATAGAACATAGAAACCTCAAAATTTTAAGAAGAAAGATCTCAGAAATTTCATTCCGCTATTTGAAGTGGACAAGGTAAAGAAGAATGACGCCACAAAGGGCAAAAGCGCTCTAAATTTAAAATAAATGTGGGGCAGGCTTTAAATGGATAGTAAATATCCAAAATGCTCTAGGATTGAACACCTTATCTTGGATGTAAGAGAATAACAATAAAGGACCTTCTAAATATTTACAAAATATAAAACATTAAAAAGTGGTTAATCTTAAAATAAAGATGCTATGTTTTAAACAATGTAAAAAGTTTTGTATTTAAAAAAATATGCCAAACACTTAAATTCATTCCCTATCATAAACAAGTTACCTATCCATTATGCTTGTTACTTCAGCATAAGTAGAAGGCAAAACCAAACAAAAGTGATAGTCGAAGTAAGCGGATAGCCTAACTTTTACAAAATTCTGCACAAAATTTTTCAACAGGGTTTACAAACAAACCATTCAAGTTAAGACATTCAAATTAACAGATGTACTATATTACACCCAGTTGTCAAATTAAAATATACCAGGCACTTTGTAATAAAATTCAATTGAATTAATGAAGTGGTGCCTTCATTCAAGTGTCCTCTGGTAACAAAGGCTCTTTTAAGTAGACCATTTTAAAAAAAAATTCTTATATATTACAGAAGAGCATTGGCAAAAATCCCAAGCTGTCAATTGGTTTGCTTCTCTTTTTACAATGCAAGTTTCCCAGAACAGCTTTGAAAAATAACATTTTGAATTCGTTGTACAAATTTCCTCCCTTGCACAGAGAAGAAAATTGTGGGAGGTGCAAATTCATGGATGCAAATGTAATTCTATTTTTCTGTTCTCCCTCTATAGAAATGCTCATTTTACTTGGTGCTAAGTACAGAATTTTTTGAAATTTCATTTAATAAATTTTTAAAAAGTAGGTTGGAGATGGGGATCAAATCAAAACAACACAACATAAATGGAGAAAAACACAAGCTTAACAATCACAATATTAAAATGTGAATGGATTAAACAATCCATTAAAATGAAAGACAATGACAAAATGATAAAACAAAACCTAACAAAATGTGGTATACAAGAATACATCTAAAAAAAAAGATATGTATAGAATGAAAATAAGAGGTAAGAAAATATATATGTATCAGATAAATCCATAAAAGCAGGCATTGCAATTGTGCTATGACAAGCAAAAGTAAAAATTCACAGCATTGAGAGATAAAACTTTTCTTCTTCTTTCTTCTCATATGCTGAATGTGGTGGAATTCTTTGAGATTATCCCTTGTACTTTCCATTAAGAGGGATGGGGGTGGAGGGACAATTTCTCATGCCTCCAGACTACTATGGCAACTATTTCCATGTGTTAATAAAACTATGTATTTGTCTAAGTAAGGTGGGGGGAGAGGGGAAGAGGGACAGGAGAAGCAGAAAAGGGAAAAAAAAGGGGAGGGGGGGAGGAGAGACTTCATTCCTAAAGGAATCATAGACAATGACCATGCCAAATTTTTTTAAAGCCTCAACTGATATGTATAGCATCTAAATTCATAAAGGAAGTTACTTTTATTACAAAAAGACATAATAATAATTACAGGAGTCTTTAATGTTCTTTTCTCAAACCTAGAAAAATCTAACAGAAAGCTAAATAAAAGGGAAAATACAAATGTGAACACACTTGGAGAATATAGAGCCGGAAAAGCAAGGGGATTCTCTGGATGTTCGCATTCAAGAGTGCAAAGATTTTTCAATATTATATGGTACTTCTATAGAAATAAACCATGTGTCAGGGCACAAAGAAATAGTAAATAAATATTTAAAAAGCAAAAACAAGTACATTATTTACTGATGCTAATGAAATTAAAATAAAAAAGATACAGACCTACATGAGGACTTAAGAATGATGTTATAATGAATAAGTCAAAGAACGTATTATAGGAAAAATAACTGTAAAAAAGAATCATAACAATGAGACAAATTGTAATAAAAAAATTTGAGTTGCAGAAAAAAACCAGTACTCAGAAAAAAATTTATTTCTCAGAACATGCATAAACAGAACAAGAGTATTACTTAACTTCTTAGAAAATCAAAGAGCACCAAAATTAGCAAAAAAGTGGACATCTTAAAAATTAGAGAACATAAACTAGAAAACAAAAATACTGTAAATACATAAAATTTAGAAGCTAGCTCTCTGTAAAGACTAACAAAATTAATAAGCTTTTAGCTAACTTGACGAAAAAGGTGGAGGAAAATCAAAGTACTAACAAAAATGAACAAGGTGAAATTACAAGGAAATAAAACAAACTGTCAGAACATACTATGCACAATTATATTTAGCCAGAAAGGCTGAAAATTTTAAAGAAATGAAAGATTAGCTATAAAAATACCTAAATTAACAGAACACCAAACTAATTTAAAAAAATTAAATCAACTATTTAAAAAAAGATCCTATAAGGAGTCTTGACAGTTTTGGAGCTTCCTACCTTCCCCCTTTTAGGCACCACCATCCTTACTTAGTTACTAGGTTCCTTACCTCCCTGTCCCTGTGTCTCCCCACCCAATCATCCTTAGCTCTTGGCTCCCTCCCTGTCACTGACAATCAGTCATCAAGTCTCACATATTCTATTTTCACATCATCTCTCACATGTATCCTCCTCCTTTCTCTCTGCTCATTTGTTTACCACTGCTTTTCAAGTTTCCTCATTTCATTCCTGGCTCCCTAATTCGAGCCCCTACTTCCAATCTCTTAACTCCCCATTCAATTATCTCTCTCTTTCTACGTATATATGTATATATGCGTATATATATGCATATGTATATCTTTATATATGATAGATCTTTATACATGAAATTTCCATCCTTACCTCCAGGAAAATCTAAGCTCCTTCAGGAACTTTTGTTTGTTTGTTTGTTTGTTTCTTATCACAGTTACAGGTTTAATAAACGCCCATTGAATCGAAATGGATACATTAGGGCATTTAAGAAAAAAAATCTCTGGCAATTCAATACAAATCAATATTTATACTATCTCCAGTTTCAAATACTAGGGAGTTAAGAAAATGAATATTTAAAGGACAGCAATCTACTTGTATCACAATCTAAAATCAGAAGTTACTAACTGCTTCCTATGATTCTCTTTGCAAATTTACTGCTGCTTGGTTAAGGAAAAAAGACTAAAGGAGAAGTTTAATAGCCCTAGTCCACTTCTGCATAAAGGCTAAAATAAGTCTTAAGAGATATATAACTCTGTAACAAAAGCCATCTTGTAGAGACACAGATAAGAAAGAAGCAAAACAAAGAAAACCTCAGGCAAGTTTCCAACAACTACTTTCTCCCATTTTCTAGCACTAAGATTATGAATCCTTTGGGAAGTCAAGAATTGTACAAAAATTTGATTTTTACAAACACTCCGCAAAGAAAAGGAATGCCAAAGTGCCAACAGACTATAGGATTTCCTGGGGCTTGCTAAGCAGGTAACTGTATTCCTGAGTCAGGCCCCACAAGTTATGAGACCTCTTACTTTCAAGTATAGGGGAGAGCCATTCTCACTTACAGGTGGGGCCCTAGGGTCATCTCATCATACATTTATGGATACTAAATTGGCTTCCATAAGACCACAGGGTTTTATGCCCCTGGGAGAGAACAGAAGCTTCTGGAAACTCAGATAACTAGCAAGTGGAAGTTAGCCTGGTAGGTGAAAAGCATAAGGGTTTTTTAAAATCAGGAGACCCAGGTTTGAGTCCAAATTCCTACAGCGCTTTAGTATGTCATTCTTTCTGACCCTCA
The DNA here is from genome assembly GCF_900497805.2 of Vombatus ursinus. NCBI lineage: Eukaryota > Metazoa > Chordata > Mammalia > Diprotodontia > Vombatidae > Vombatus > Vombatus ursinus. The sequence continues at coordinate 506,271 of NW_020951209.1, forward strand.
GTTCCCTGACCTGTAAAATGGAAACTACTTGTATTATATACATACGGTTACTCTAAGAAAATTGTTTCATAAAAAATTTTAAAGCACTAAAGACAGGATATTGTGGGGGTAGCCACAAACTTCTTTATTCTCCTGGACCCTATTCAGTTCATCATCTATAAAAATGACTCTAACTAGGCTGCAAAGGGCTCAAAGGGTTATTGGATCAGGAGGACAGTGACAATCAATGCAAGCAAATATCTTATTCTTGCAACTAAAAATATAAAACTAAGTTAATTTGTAATTTGAAAAATTTGTCAACTAGATTTTTTAATGACCAAAAAATCCTTTTAGTAATACATGCAATAATAAAGCAAATAGGAAAAGAAAAGGCATTTTGGAATATGATTCTCACTTTAGAGTTATTACAATAATACTATATACTCTGGCAGTTGTGCACAATTAATCTAAAAGTAAGTATTCTTCACATAAGGCATATATCTTCATACCATTTGAAAATATATAGTTAACTTATGTATATCTACAATAATGCCACCAAAATAAAGATGTCATAGACAGGATCCTCTAGGAATTTTTTTACTTGGTAATTTTAATATGAAATAGGAACTTACTTTCTTAATATCCAGAACACTATAAAGTCACAAAACATTCAATAAAGCAAGCATAATAAAAGACTGTTATTAAACAAGTAGCTCCATCATAAAACTACCATTTGATTTATTAATAAATTATTATATTGAATTGTAAAGAGAATTAAAGAATAATTACCATCCATACCCACAAGGGAGCATACTGCAGCCATTAACAGGATCTTTTACAGGCACTGAAGGCAATGAAAAACAAAATCGAAGTAACAAGGAAGTAGTATCTGGCAAACCAGTTCAGACCGGTTTGGCCATATTTGTGCAAGCCAATCAGCTATCTTGTTCTGGAAATCTGTTTTGCATCAATAAAAGGAATTCTTAGAGAGGCTACATATCAAAAAAAGGTGACACCCCTTCTCTGAGCTAGGCAATGTAGGCTAAGTACTAACAAACAAAATGTTAAAATGTTTTTAATAAATATCATTTTGGATCCTTTTGTGCTTGTGACTTTATTATCATAATCTTTCTACGTAAGAAAAATCACCTTTCAGTTACCAACATTAACATCATGTAGTTTTTACATATTATCAATTTTTTTTTCAGGGTATAAAATGCTCACATTTTAGAATAGAAGATTGCTCCCAATGCCAGACATAAATATCCAAAAAGTTTAAACAACTTGTGCCTTTAATTATTTTTGATCTTATGGCAGAAACCTAAATGTATGAGTATCATTTGATTGAGCCATTTTAAAGATTTTTAACAATTCTCTCTACCTGTGTTATATATTGAGGCTGAAAATTACTTGAAGTTTTCTGGAAATAATTTTATCTCTAATAAAATATCTTTCAGCATTAGCAAGGGTTTTTCACTCTACTAAAGGATTAAAATAACTAAGAATAGACTGGTAAAACTAAAATTTCTCCCTAAGTAAAATTAAAAAGGCTGCTTCCTGTACCAAACTGTACATTTTCTCCTCTGTTCCATTTTTTTTTAAATCATCGCAACGAAACAACAAAAAGAAGTATTAGCTTACAATCTGCCATCTCAAAAAGCTCAAGAATTTTAAGAAGCTGTTCAAGAGCTGCTCACAAGTCAGCCAATGAACAATCAGCTTTCTGAATCCTGCCTGGCAACAGGAGACAGACAATGAGAAGGTCACAGAGAAGGAGAGTTAAACAAAACAAAGAACCCAAACAGATGCAATGTGGTTCTTTGCATAATGTAAGTAATCTAGAATACAGTATTCATCAAAGTCCAAGTCTACTATTTGTACATAGTGCTATATATAACAAAAAATAACGTAAATTATTTAATAAGCCCTGTGTGTTAATGAAAGCTATTCTTAGTTTAATGACTGACCATCAGTTTTTCTAGATGTGGGATGAATTCCTATGTAGAGAATTAAAGACAGCCTCAGAACAAGGTCACATTACTCTAGAAAACATGTGCAGAGTGAAAATGAGAATGCCTAAAAATTAAGCTCAACATTATAGCATTTATAAATAAAAAAGGGCAAACAAAAATTAATATTAAATTCAATATAAAAGGTTATATTTTGTCCATCTACCAGTAATGTTGCTTTACTATTCTAGTTCCAAAAGTTAACTTGCATTTTTATCCTGATTTTTGAAAAGATTCCTATGCTCCTCTGTGGTGTTTTACTGTGTGCTGAACTAGTTTAACAGATCTAATAATTAGATAAAAATTCCCAATTCCTAGTGAGGATGCATCTCGATTCTGCTTTTAAAATAAATATGTTTTAAACTCACATAAATTCAACTGCTTTGTCTACTTACTCCCTTTGAAACAAGTTGCAGAAAGATTTGGATCACCTCTTCCAAGCATAAAGGAAAATGGTTTTATTACAAAATAAGTCTCCATGTAAGTTTTGAGGAAATTTTGCCTTTTATTACATCAATTTCTCATTCAACATCCAAATTATAAAATAAATACAAGGGATTTTTATCACTGAAATATACATTTTAAAGCTTATGCTCAATATTTCATAGATTAACCCATTTTTAAACCATATTTTTTTCCCTTCATACACAGATGAACCTTGTAATTTTTCAAACATACCCCAGAGGGAGCCTGCTACAGTCATATCCTTTAGCTTCTCTCAACAGGAAAAATTCACTCCAGGCTTCCCTACTTCAGTACTGGTAGAGAACTGAAATTCACTCACTATCTGATTGGCTCTAAGAAATAGCTGCCTGAAAACCAATGAGACACTGTTTCCACAAAGCCTGCCCAGCAACTAGGGAAGCATATGAGGGCAAGAATTCAGATTGAGTGAAAACAAAGTTGAACTGTGCTTCAAGAGAAAAAAAGGTATCTCAATATCACCAGATTATCAAAAAAGGTTAACGAATGGTATAAGAAATCAATTTCACTTTATTATTTGATTAAATGTTCCAAAGTACAAATGTGGTGTCATTTTGCCATTTGATTCACTAATACCTGTAATTTGATATGAGACCAGACTAAAGCAGACTAAAATCTTAAAATGAAAATTGTCTAGAAAAAAAAGTTGAAGAACTGAAAATGTTTTAGTGAACCTACTTTTAATATATAAGTTTCTATCCTCAATTATTTTTGTACTATTATAGAATGTGGAAGGTGATTAAAATTCCCCTGAATATCATAACAATTTTAAATTCATTTTTAAAAATGACTAGGCTTGAAATTACTCTTTCAAAATAAGTGATCTGCAAACTTTTCAATCTATCATTATTTGATTTTGTGATCTCCTCCCATCATCCTTAAAAGTGTTCCATGACACATGTTTCTAAGTATAATTTACACTAAAACAAGTGTTTTGGGAATCTCTGAAATAAGACACAGTAGTATCTTACAAAAACCACAACTAAAAAGAATTGCCATACACAAAGTAGGTGACTGCTCTCTTTGCATGGAACAAAACTGACAGAACTATTAAGTCACTTTTGAGGCTTTGTCTGCTCAAATTGTGTATTTCAAGTTGTTTCTTTATTAGTCTAATTTTCAAACACTGTGTTGTTAGTGTGTTTAGTAAAAAATCATACCCATTTCTAGCAAAGAGGACACCCAAGAATTGCCACCATTACTGTGAAGCAAGGGGCAACATACATGACTGCTTCTGCTCAATTCCTTAATTTTCCTCCCTGATTTAACAATATAAAAACATCATCATGTGCTGTATTTGTCAAATGCTTGGCTGTAGTATTTTTAGGCAAGATACAAACAAAATACTGGTCCAGCAGGATGCCATTTAACATCTTACCCACTAATCTTTGTCCTAATTCATTTATTAAATCCTTTATCCATTCATAATGGTCACAAATAAAAGCCAAAGTATGAATCCCTTAGAAACTATAATCTTGACCCTACCATATCTGACTTGGAAGTTAAGTCAATTTGGCTTTAGATTTCACCTCTGACACTACAAACCTGGGAAATCACTAAGATTCTCAGTGCCCCTAGGAATTTCAGATCTCCTTTAGTAGGAGTTTTCCTCACCACAAATTCCCTAAACCAACGAACTCCCTACTGCGATAGGGCCCCAGTGTTTGGATTTAACACCCCATAGCCCATGGAGAAGAATTTTCAGGTCCTCATCAACAACTAAGTACTAGAACAGACCAATCAATGGTTGCAGGAGCTAGACTATCAAGTAGGGAGGGGCATTTGAGTGGTGAGAATAAAATACAAAGAATGAAAAAACCTACCTGGAAGGAAGAGGTGTCCATTTTAATGGCGAAGGCAACAGGAAAAAAAAAAAAAAAAAAAATATATATATATATATATATATACACACACACACATATATATATATACACACACAGAATTAATGTAATGAGTTTAAATACAAAATAGTTAAATATATGGTAGTCTGAGAAACTAGCACTTAGGAAGATCAAGAAAGACTTCAGAGGATTAAAAGCTATTTAAAAAAAACAAAAACAAAAACAAACTCGCTGAGTTTGTTCTCTTCCTGTATAAAGAATATAATAATTATGATCCTCCTAGCCAAATCCCTACTAACCATATAAAACTATAAGCTATTTTGAAGCTTATTAATGTTTGTTTGGAAGGGGGAAGGGGAACATTTTAGATTGAGGTGTACTGCTGTATGAAACAAAATAGATTATTATTTAGTACATCCCTATTTAAAGATATAAACATTACAACTATGATGTCTGTTAAGTTATAATCAGAAAGTTCATCTCAAAATAGGCTAATGTCATTAAGAAGACTTCTGAGATTATTTGTCAAACAGTGACAATGAGGCTTGACCTGCAATTTAAATGGTTTAAGTATGATGACACCTTTTCTAGTTTACAATCTTAGAGAGTTACCTAGAACACTGCATGGTTAAGTGACTTGCCCAAAGTCACACAGCCAGTACAAGTCAGAGGCAGGTCTTGAATACAGGTCTAACTGACTTGGAAGCCAGCACTCTATCCATTATGCCACACTTCCTTGTTTTTAACATCACCTTCCCACCACCACCCAAGCTCACAATCTCGGTGTCATTCTTGACTCCTACACACAAAAGATTACCTTCTCCCCTCCATGTCCAATCTGTTGTCAAAAAACATCTCTCCATTATGCTCTGTTCTCTCTTCTGACAGGGCTATTTCCCTGGTTCCAGCCCTCATCACCTCATACTGGGACATACTGGGACTGCTGATGGATCTGCCTGCCTTGAGGCAGTCAGATCCCCCCTTTACTCAGCTATCAAAATGATCTTCCTAAAAGGCAGATCTTACCAGATTATATACCCTATTCAGTAAACTGCAGTGAGTCCGTATCAACTCAAGATCAAATATCCTCTGGCATTCAAAGTCTTTTATAACTTGGTGCCCTCCTCCTACCATTCTAATCTTTTAACACCTTACTCCACCTAAGCCCAGTACTCTGTGAGAAGTGACACTGGCCTGTCCTTGATATTCCTTGCACAAAACATTCCATCTCCAGACTCTGGGCATTTTCACTGACTGTCCCCTATGACTAGAATTCTCTCCTGCTTCATCTCTCTGGGTTTTCCTTGCTTCCTTCAGCTAAAATCTCACCTTCTACTGGAAGCCTTAATGCTAGCGCCTTCCCTCTGCTAATTATCTCCAATTTACCCTGTTTATATCTTGTTTGTACATAACTGTTTGCATGTAGTCTCTTCTATTGCACTATGAGTTCCTTAAGGTCAAGGATTAAAACCTTTTCCCTTTCTTTGTATCCCCAGTGCTCAGCATGGTGCCTGGCAAATAGTAGGTGCTTAATAAATATTTATTGACTGACTGAAATCTCGCTCCAGTTAGTCTTTCAATAAATTAATTAATGGATAAATAAATGGGTGAATGGATGGCTAGATAGAAAGCATTTATAAAGCGCTGAATATATGACAATCACTGTGCTACGGGCTGGCTATACAAATACAAAAGCAAAAGTACTTACAAGGACTGTATTTTGCATTTCTTTAGAACCCCAGCTACTTAGCACAGTGCCTGATACAAAACTGAGTTAGTAGGAGACATTCAAATAATGTATCATGGTACAGTCAGGCTGTTCAAAAATTTCAACAGAAGTAAGAGAAAACTACTTTCAATTTCAAAACATTCTTCATTTTGCTGAAGAATCACATTAAAGTCTCTACTACTCTCATTTTGTAATTCATATTTTTAACATGAGCAAAGCTGTCTATTTTTTTCCCCTCTAGTGTTTCATATACCAGAGGCATGTCCAGATAAAATTGATTTGGTGCCTAAATAAACTTAACTGGCTACTTTCTGTATTTTCTGAATTAATCTCACAACAGAAAAACTACAATTTTACATAACATCGGACTCTGATAGCAATCAAACAAGAAATAGGCATAATAAACACACACAAAAAATATCTTGTTAAATATCTGAAATTTTAAAGGTAAGTTAAAAACAAGAGTAATAATTTTATAATAAATTGATATTTTTAGTCATCTTTTAACTTGCTCTAAGTCATATTTTTACTAATAAATATTGATCTGTGAAGATTTAAATCAACTTCTACAATCAAATTTTTCATATATTTGCTACCAAATAACTGTTCACACGTGTAATTCTCTGGATTTTAATTTTTAAACCAGAGGTGGATTAGAGAAGAAACAAGGAGAAAAGGACAGTCATTCCAAAAGACAATGACATCAGGTAAGGCAAAGCAAAAAAAAAAAAAAAAAATTTTTTAAACAGCATTTTCTAAGAAAACAGTTTTCGCTATACCTATTAATACTGGGAAAATGCCAAAAAAAAAAAAAAATACTAACAATCTGCTCCTTGTCACATATGTAAAACACATGTCTTTTTGGTATCAATATTTTTCCCAGTGATGCTATTTGACAAATGAATCACATAACACAGATTTAAAACTGTAAGCAACCCCAATGGTAATGGAGAGACACATGGTGGGCATAAATAAGTAAGGGTAGTACATTTCCAATGAAAAGAAATTAATTCACAGAGTAAGTGTTGTCAGGCATAATGTATGATCAGAATGTATGATCAGAAAAGGAGAGGAATTGGTAATACAGGGAAGAGTGAGAGATAAAAAAATTATTACATTGAGTACTTCCATGATGTCTAAAAAAGGCTGAAATGCCTTTAGGAAGGTTTCAAGGATAAGCATCTATAGGAGATATATGAGAAGACAAAGACACAAATCACATAGGCATAGGTTTACAATCAAAGATTCATTTAACTGTTGAAATAATATTTAAGTAATGAGTTTATAATTTGCTCTTAATGTCGTACTAAGAATATAAAACTTAAATTTTAAGTTTAATTTTTAATTTAATATGCTTTAGCATATTAACTAGTTAATTTTTTTTTCTATTGTACCTATCTAGGGCAACATTGTATAGATCTGGAGATATGAAGTTAAGAAGACCTAGATTTAAATCTTAGCTCTTCTCCTTATTACACAAGGGAACTTGAACAAGTATCTACCCTTCAGTTTCCTCAAGAGTTGGACCAAATGATCTAAAGGGCAGCTAGTACAACAGTTGACAGACTGCTGGGCCTGGAGTCAGGAAGAAGAGTTCAAATCCAGCCTCAGACATTTTCTAGCTGTGTGACCCTAGGTAAGTCACTAACCTCTATTTCCTCAACTGTAATATGGAGAAAATAATAACTCCAACCTGATAGGGTTATAAGGATATTTGTGTGATAATATTTGTAAAGCACTTCTATCTTAGCACAATGCCTGGCACATAATAAGCATTTAATAAATGCTTAATAAATTCTCTTCCCTTATTTTTTGAAGCAAAGTTCTTTGATTCCATAAGCTACATTTGGCATATTGTATTTGTTAATGCTGAGGAAAGTCTGAAGTAAGAAACCTTCCATCAGAAGTTTACCTTTCAGCTATCCAAATTAACATATCCCCAGAGTATAACTAAGGTGGCATTATGTTAAAAAAAAAAATCCATAAAAGAGAACTGTTAAAACTTCAAGTTTCATTGGTACAGTTATAACTTAATATTAATGTAAAACTTCAAATATTAACTACTGTCAATAAACTAATCTTTTTTTGCATTACGCTATCTTGAGTTTAATTATTTTATATTCATGTTATAGCCTATTTATTGCTGAAACTTTATAACAAACATATCTAGTTCCCAACTTGAAATATATAATATTTCCTCTTTCAAAGGAATGTCTCCATACCACCCAGATTAGAAGTTGAATTTTTTTTAACCAAATGTAAAACTTTACATTTCTCCCTATTTCATTTTATTACTGATTAATCCCAATGTTCTTGTCATAAACTCTTTGTTAGCTACCACTCTCAGCTTTGCATAATTTGTTCCTGCATTCCCTAAAAAGCCATCAAGCTCCCTCCAAGTCATACCTTCAAATATTTAGCACCAGGGCAAGCACAGATCACTGGGGTAACCTACCAGAGACTTTCACCAACTTAATATTGACTTTAAAATGAATATTCAAGTAAGTTCTGAGTCTACTTTACTATCATATTACTTAGCCCATATCTTTACATCTTTTTTAGAAGGACAGAATGAAAAATTCTCAAATGCATTCCTGAAATTTAGATATTTAGACAGATATACTTACCCACAGATGATTAAGGCTAATAAACTTGTCAAAAAAGGAAATGAGATTTTTATCCAATGTATGTGATACTATTTTCCTCACTCAAAAACATGTCTACATGCATTGATTTTGTTCATTCAATGAAGCTTTTTAATTTTAAGTAATCAAAAATATCTACCATGGGATTTATTGGGAAATCTTCTGAAGCTTGTTAGGTGAAGCGCTATCCCACCAACCAGATGTTTCTTTCTGGTCTCTTATAACCTGACCTTTTATATGGAGATTCTATCCCATCAAAAGCTTGGTGGGTAGACGACAGTGTAAGATATTGGTGTAAAGCTATTTTCTGCCAGACTATACTTCCTGTCAAAATGCTCCTCTGAAGTTTTGTGTTCTTGGGATCATGTTATACTGAAACATTATGCTCATTTTCTTCTAGGTCTTGTTTGTCTATTGTGTTCCATTGATTTACTTTTCTTTTTGATCTACTTTTAGCCAATGCCAAATAATTTCAAAAAATAAATGCTTTAACATAGTTTATGATTTAATAAAGCTATGCTACTATTTCCCCTTGCCTATTTTTATTATCTCTGTTGAAATCAACCTTAATTATTCTGAATAACTATGTTGTTTAGCTCAATGGTAGAATCTTTGTGGTTTGAATATTATAGCACTAAATATATAAATTAATTTAGGTATCATCATTCTTATACTGCTGCAGCATAAAATGAACAAGGACTATCTTGTAAATTATTTACATATTCCTTTATTTTTGACAAAGACTATTTTTAAGTTATATTGCTATAAGTCCTGAATTCACCTTGGTAAATTAACGAGATTAATTTTGTAGTTAATAAGACTTTTCTAACTTCTATTTCTAGATTTTATTAATACATAAAGAAATGTTGATTTTGTCATATGACTAAGTTACTAGTTGTCTCCATTTTTTTTTGTTTATTCTGCAATGTTCCTTAAGTAAATGCTTATATTGTTTCGAATAAAGATAATTTCATTTTCTCCTTGATTAGTTCTTATTTCCTTTGTTTTCCTTGTCTTATTTTTATAGTTAGCATTTATAACATTCAAATATCAAATAATACTAGTAGTAATGAGCATCTTTACCCAGGAATGTCCTGGTAAACGTTTAATAACCAACTCTCCAAGGAGAAAATACGTTTAGCACATATTTTTAAGTTTAATCTGCATTATTATAATTTTTCCATCATTTTCTTAAGTCTACAAATCAACAAAACAATAAATCAAGCCCTGATTTGTAGTATTTGCCTATTTCTCAGGTGTCAATGCTCACAATGAAATTTTGATTGAGGTACAAGTGCTGACACTGAAATTTTAACAGTTGGTTTGGTAGAGCTGGCTCAAGAAAACATATTCCTGATCTTAATGAGAAATCCTATAGTGCCTCTGCATTACAAATATTTAAGACCAAAAGCTATGCCAAAATAGATAGAGAAAAGAGAAGCAAACAGTTTTTAAAAAATGCAAACTATCATCAACCATATTAAAAATGGTCTAAATAATAAGAGAAACATAAATTAAAAGATCTTTGAGATTTTAAGACATGATCAACAAACTGGCAAAGAAGATAGGTATAGGGATAAGGACTGGAACTATGGTTTCATTGATCTGAAGAAACAATAAAAGTCCAAGGTAGACGGGTTCCATGCCTCTCGGACTTGGTGGGTGCCCATGACCATATAAATTGCTATACCCCAATGACTGAGTGACCAGATAAAATGTGTTTCCAGATGGAGGCAAGAAGGGTCTACTTCAGAGAAGTATATCCTTGTTGTATATCCTTGCCATGTTAGGGCAAAATAAACCTGTTAAACATAAACTTGTTCTGCAACTATCAAGTGCCTCATTTCATCCAAACATTAGAGTCCTACCAACAACAAGGAATGACTAAGCAAATTGTGGTATATAAATGTAATGCTATCAGAAATTATGAATATTATGAATACAAAAAAGTATGGAAAGACTCACACAATCTCATACATAGTGAAATAAGAGGAGCCAAGAAACAATATGACTAGAATAATATAACTGGAAAGAACCATAAAAAAAATCAAAAGTGAATATGGTGAAATTACAAAGAATATGACCCCAAAGCAGGGATATAAGAACACACACACACACACACACACACACACACACACACACACACACCTCTGTAAAAGTAGGAGAGGTTCATGGGTATAATATTTTCACAACTTTTTGCTATCTAGACCAGTTTTACTGATCCTTTTTCCTTTAAAAAAATATTATGTGAGATGGCTCTTTGGAAAGGAAAGGGGAGGGAAACTGGGGAGAAATTTTGGTGAAGTAAAAAAAAAAAAAGATCATCAACAAAAAATATTTTGAGTTGAATAGGAAGACATGAGGTGGGCTACACTGCCTCAGGAAATCACACAATAGTCAGAGAGAGAATTATCCTTTTATATTGTTGCACTGCTCCTGGTTCCAGAACAGCTACTGTTGACAGTATATTTTATTTATATTATAGTTTATTTTTTAATAAAATTGTCTATTAGAGCTATCCAGATACTTGAAAACAATAATACCTTTGTATTGAGGCCTTCGTATAAAAGAATTGGATGTCTACAGGTATCTAGCAAGTATGGTCTGATAATGATGGCAATGTCAATCTCTTGGATATAACTTAGTCAATGCTTGTCACTTAGTTTAAGCCAAGTCAAAAAGAATTAAATACCTATATTCAGTGGGGAACACAAAAGAAGTAAAAATCAAGTTACTCTTTAAAAAGATTAAAATATATTTGCATTACAAGATTTATATATATATATGAAACAGGGAATAACATAAGTGTTCCATAAATACTTGCCAAAAAAGAAATTAGATAATAGCAAAGGGTATTTTTAGCATGAATCTAAAGGCATGACAGCGAATGGTGGGGATGGGGGGAGAGAGGAACCAACCAACCAACCAACCAACCAACCAGATTTGGTTGTTTAGTGAAGTTTGATTTCATTTAGCATATGATGACTAGATAGAAAAAAAAACCCTCTAAATTAATTAAATGATAGAGTAAAAAAATGTTCAATCACCTAGAAAAAGGCTTACACTAATTAGACACCACTATCATGTACCTTCAACGTCAAAGGAAGATCAGAAGCCCAAAACAGAAAGAACCAGGTTAGGACCTTGTCCCAGGAGTCAAGACAGACATTTTACAAACCAGAAACAAAGCCTTTCCCAGCTTTCCTTCACAGCCACTGTAACACATATGCCTTCTAAAGATATCTTGACTTACTTGTTGGAAATGAATGCCTCAGTTTTCTGTCTAACAGGACCTAATCCTTAACCCTTTCCTCAGTCTGTTAGTCCCCCCTCAATCCTGCAGAGTAGCAGGATTCTTTCTTTTTAGGGAAGGTGAGGAATTGGTACAAATGCCCTTATGCTATTCAAGTTTATGGAATAGAACTTTATCTTCAAGGACATCAGAATGGGGCATAAATTCCCTTAAAATTAGTGAGCTTCAGGATTTCCCTTAGAAGGTAAAATATAGACTACTAGCCTTCGGCGTGACTTTGCTTCTTGACTCCATGTATATAAACACCACTCCCATCTTGAAATAGGCCTCATATCATTGTCCTGAGTCATAAGAGTTGGAAAGGAGGGGAGAGAATAGAAGAAGGGGGGAGGAAGGGAGAGGGAGAGAGGGAAGAAAGAGAAGGCAAAGTTCTAGGTTTTTAAAAAAGATTTCATCTAAAAACTTAATTTAAAATATTGAACCTGAGGAAAAAAAAAAAGCTACCAGCCCTTTGCACAGCACCTGAAGAGTCAGCAACATCACCCTGTCTTCTTCCTAATGCCAAATCATGATGGAATGAGAATGTCATCTCCACCAGCCAAAGCTGAGAACTGTGGGGAGGCTCCCTGGTCCAAGTATTCAGCTTTCAAGGAAGGTCCTTAGGAAGAGCAGAATCCTGAAATATGAGACATAGGCTAGCCTAGAGAAAATGAAGGGTGGAGATGGACTGCATTCTGAAAGTTTGTGGTACCTAAGGGAAAGTCTATAATATATAGGATTGAGGACCCTCAAACTGTGGGTAGAGGTTAATACCAGTATTTTTTATTGTTCAGTTGTATATGACTCTTTGTGACCCCATTTGGGTTTTCTTGGCAAAGATACGGGTGTGGTTTGTCATGTCCTTCTCCAGTTCATTTTACAGATTAGGAAACTGAAGCAAACAAGGTTAAGTGACTTGCCCAGGGTCACACTGCTAGTAAGTGTCTGAAGCCACATTTGAACTCGTGGAGATGAGTCTTCCTGACTTCAGGTCCAGCCCTCTCTATCCACTGTGCCACACCACAAAACTGTTTGTTCTATTTTAATCCACCTGATGGATGATCTTAGGCTACTGACCCAAAAATATGGATTTAGTGTTTAAAACTCCATGAAGGAAAAGATCTTGTTTTTCTTTCTTAAAAGACTAACACAAGGAGCGCACTGCTCAAGTAGGTATTTAAATGTTTTTTGAATTATTAATCTGTCAGTTGGAACATACTACCATCATGTGTCATCACAGTAAATTTGATTAAACTACTACTATTATTACTACTACTACTACTACTACTACTACTACTACTACTACTACTACTACTACTACAGCTACTGGTTACTACTACTACTACTACTACTACTACTACTACTACTACTACTACTTCTTGAGGTTAGTTCCAAATAAGGGTAAAGTCACTAAAGTGATGAAGTATTCTGTACTCATATGCTGACTCATTCGATTAATGTGTAAACACATTTCCAACTAAGATAAACAATCCACTTCTCACCTTTGAGCACATTGCAGCCAAGATCATGGGTCACAGTGTGCCTGTCTACAGACAGAAATATGGACAGGTCCCATGATTTCACTAGTATAAGAGACTCTTCAGTGAAGAAACTCCCTCTACCAACACTGGTCAGTCCCTTTCCTGTACCCTAAAGAGTCTTAAAGAGCTGCTTAGAGCACCAAAAAGCTAAAGTTACTTGCCCAAGGACAGTAAATGTCAGAGAGGATCTTGAACACTTTCAGGTCAGCTCTCTAGCTAATATGAACTATGCTATGTTGTGATAATTTTCATAATTTGTTCTTTATACTATGTTACATTAAATTATATAAACAATAACAAAAATTTGAGTATTTATCAAAAAAAAAGTACTACAAGATAATGACTCATCTTGGCATGCAGGTGGTAATGGGATTTTAAAAGGTATGCCACAAAGCACAAAACTGAGAGCTCCTACTTAAGAACTAACAACTATTAAGTGCAATACTTGGTGCTAAGAATGTAAAGACAGAAGAGAACTAGTCCTTTATATCACTTCCGAACTAGAAAGGTTTTAATTATGGATTTGGCAAGCTATGTCTGTCATCTGGGGACAAGCCTCTCTGAATTTGGAGAGGCTCAGAATGAGACTGGCATTTGGGTTACGAAATTTTCAAGAGGAACTGTCATTTGTATCTGTGGCAGTAATAACAAGGATAAAAAAGTTTAAAACAATATAAACCTGTAAATAGTAGGTTGGTATAAAATCTGTTATCAACTGGGAAAAAAAGCATACTTAAGAAAATATTATACCCACTGATGTAGACTCGATTTCAACCTGAGCACTTCTGGTCAATATTTTTTCAGACCAGTGAAATGGTATAATGGATAGAGTGCTATATTTGGAGGGAGGAAGACCTAAGTTCAAATCTTACATAAGACACTTGTTAGCTGTGTGACCCCAAGCAAGTCACTTTAGCCTTCTCAACACCAGTTTTCTCCTATGTAAAATGCATAGAATAAGAGTATCTGAAATATAAACAAATACCTCAGGAAAGCTGTGGTGAGAATAAAATGAGGTAATGTATATAAGCTACTTTGAACTCACAAAGTGATAAATAAATAATAGCTAATATTACAAAGGATGCTAGAGACATGTGGAGGACCTGAATTGGGCCACCACTAAATGATGAAGTTAGGGATCAAGGGCAACTGGTGGCGCAGTGGATAGAGTGCCTCACCTGAAGTCAGAAAGATTCATTTTCCTGAGTTCAAATCTGGCCTCACAATCTTACAAGCTGTGTGACCCTGGGCAAGTCACTTAACCCAGTTTGCCTCAGTTCCCTCATTTGTAAAATGAGCTGGAGAAGGAAATGGCAAACCCCTCTAGTATCTTTGCCAAGAAAACCCCAAATGGCATCACAAAGAGTTGGACACTACTGAACAACAAAAACAACTAAGGATCATGGTAAAAGATGAGGCTTCATTCCAGTCACTCAATTCAAGGTAGCAACATTACGATCCAGTCCATAGAGGGATCAAGCAGGGCCTGGAAATAGTTCAAAGTCTGAATCTAGGAACTTAAGTTCTAGAAATGAATAAACTAAAGAAAATTGTGAATATAAAGAAGAAATACTACAGGAACTCCATAAATACAAGCAGAACCTCTGACTCAGAGGAGCGGAACCAGCGGCCTCAAGGCCACATGTGGCCCTCTGGGTCCTCAAGTACAGCCCTTTGACTGAATCTAAACTTCACAGGACAAATTCCCATAATAAAGGGATGTTCTGTAAAACTTGGACTCAAGGTTGCAGGTTTCCTATCCCTGCCAGTTTGACCAACCCCTTCCTCCCAAGGCTTGTCCACAAGAATTCTAAGAGTAGATGAAAGAAATGAAACAAAAGATCAAAAAATGAAATTATAAGTTCTTGAGGAGAAAAAGTGAATGGGGAATAAATAGCAAAAAGGAAGTAGAAAATACAATCCAAGTACTAGTCTGAAAAACAGAATGGACCATACAGAGTTTACTGATTCAATAAAAGACTGCAAAGTAGAATATATAAAGTTACCACCTACCACAAACAACGGACCCAGAAAACAAAGGAGATATAATTTAAGATTCACTAGACTCCCTGAAAACCATAACCTAACATAAAAAAGTGGATATTAACCTTCAAGAAATCATAAAAAAAGAACTGCCTAAAATCTATTCAAACAAGAAAGCAAAATGAAAGTAAAAAGAATCCATTCATCACCTCTTGAAAGAAAACCCGAAGTCAAAACCCCTAAATATGTCATAGCCAATATCCAGAACAGTGTCCTGTTGTCTTCTACTTCCATTTGTTATTAGCCTCATCTTTTATGGATCCTTAGAAATCTAGTTTCACACCCTCATTTTTACACAGGAGAAAACTGAGACATGAGTCATTAGAGTCATACAACTAGTCAAGAGTCTAGAAGATACTCTTGGAGAATCACCTTGTGCATACTGGAAGAGTGTAGCTAGACTAACAGTCCTGCTTTTTGAGGCAGCATAGTGTCAATGGAAAGGGGACAGGAGTCAGACGATTTCGGTTCAAATCACAGACTCACTTTGTGTGGCTTGGGAAAGGTCATTTCGCTTCTCAAAGACTATGTACTTGTACTCTGATGTGGGGGTAGAATTAGAACAATAGCACTTCTCATCTTTTTCACATATGAGGCTCCATTTTTAATGGAGAAAAATATGTTGGACCACCACAAGATAGCATGTATACTTTTTAGTATCAGTTGATTTTTAAAATACATGACCAAAAAAAAATTTTGAACTCAATAACACTTTTCAACAAATTTGTATTTTGCTAACCAGTTAACTGACTGATGGAGCATTAATTAATGTCGACTATGTGCCAGGCATTGTGTTGAACAATGAGAACACAAAGAAAAGTAAAAAAACAAACAATCCCTAATCTCAAGGAATTCACTGTCTAATAGAGGAGACAATATACAAACAACTAAATATAAACAAGATAATATACAGAATAAATTGGGAGCAATCTCAGATGAAAAGGCACTGGGAAATGCAGGTGGGGGGACCTGAGCTGAGGTTTGAAGAAAGCCAGGGAAAATAAGAGACAGAGACATAAATAAGGAGGGAGAGCTTTCCAAGCATGACAGCAGTTAGTTAAGACACCTGAAACTGTGAAGAAGAGAATGTCCTGTGAGATTATCATATCATTTATGTGAATATATATTGTGTATATAGAAAAGTAATACATTTCTACATCAGATTAGTTATTCACTACACAGAAGGCACATTTGTACACTTTTTATAACTAAAGATGAAAATGACAATGCCTATTGTACATATGGAATCAGACCCATTGCAATAACTCTACCAAAAGTCATTACTTCAAATCTAACAAGGTCAAGAATGTAAGCTCTGTTGAAACAAGGAGCGTTTTTATTTTTGTCTTTGGTTTTTTTCTCAATTATGTGTAAAAAATTCTTCATAACATTTGGATTTTTCTCTTTTATTTTTTTCTCAATTACATGTAAAAAAAGTTTTTTAACATTCGTTTTTATAAATCAAGTTCCAAATGCCCCCCCACTTATCCTCCCTCCTTGAGAAAGCAATTTTATATAGACTGTATATGTACATGCATGCATGCAAAGAGGAAGAGAGGTTTAAATCCATGCGTACATGCAAAACATATTTCTGTTATTAGCCATGTTGCAAAAGAAAACAAACCAAAAATAAACCAAAAAACCCAAGAAAAATAAAGTTTAAAAAAGTATGCTTTGAACTGCATTCATACTCCATCAGTTTTTTTCTCTGGAAGTAGGCAGCATTTTTCAGTATAAGTGCTTATTCTGGATCATTATATTGCTGAGAATAGCTAAGTCATTCACAGTTGATCACTGTACAATATTGCTGTTACTATTTACAACGTTTGTGCTTACTTCACTTTGTACCAGTTCATGTACATCTTTTTAGGTTTTTCTGAGAGATCCTGCCCATCATTTTTTATATCACAATAGTATTATTCCATCACAATCATAAACTACAACTTGTTTAGTTGTTCCCCAACTGATGGGAATACCCTCAATTTCCAATTCTTTGCCACTTTCACAAAAAGAGCTATAATAGTTTTGTACATACAAGTACTTTTCCTTTTTCTCTGATCTCTTTGGGATATAGACCTAGTAGTAGTATTGCTGGGTCATTGGGCAGAGCTCCAAATTACTCTCTAGATTGGTTGGACCAGTTCACAACACCACCAACAGTGAACTGGTGTCCAAATTTTCCCACATCCTCTCCAGCATTATTTTCTAGTGTAATATTGAATAACAGTGGTGATAATGGGTATCCTTGCTTCACCCCTGATCTTATTGGAAAGGTTTCTAGCTTATCCCAATTACAAATAATGCTTCAGAATGGATGGACTGTGATTTGTATCACTGCAGGGAATGCCAACGTCAAGAGATTATACGATTTATTTGATTATCAAATGGGCTCCTGGTGCCTATTTCAGTGACTGACATATAGTAGATGTTTAATAAATGCTTGTTGAATCAAAGATTAGCTAACTCCAGATTATTTGCCAGAGTATTAGATACTTCTGTATTTAAAAAGAAAATTTTAAACCATTATGTATACTAACTGCTATAGTTAAAATGAATTACTTTCCAACATCTTTTACACCTAAAGCAAATAACTATCACCTTTTGCTGTTGGTAGATCCAAATATTTCTTCACTTTATAGTTCAGAATGAGTTACACACCAAATTAGTCTGACAGATAATCTTGAACCATTTCATTTTTCAAGACTATACAAACACCAAGAACAGAAAGTACAAGGTTTCCCATTGTTATTTTTCCACATGGTCACAATACACTTTTCACAGGCCCTGAGAGCAGGATTTATGGACCCTAGTCTGTAGTCCTAGATCCCTATATCTTTGAAAAGCCACTGAATCTCTGGGATCAACTTCCTCATCTGTAAATTGAATGAGACTGAGACAATTAGATGGCATAGTAGAAAGAGTGCTGAACCTGGAGTCAGGAAGAGAGGAGTTTAAATACAGCACTGGACATCTATCAGTTGTGTGACACTGGGCACTCAACCTGTTTGCCTCAGTTTTCTCATTTGTAAAATGGGGAAAATAACAGTATCTATCTCCAAGTGTTGTTGTGAAAATAAAATTAGCTATTTTTAAGTCAATTTGCAAACCTTAAGGTGCAAGCTATTGCAATGTTAACTAAAGTCCTTCTAAACTTTAAAATAATAAGATTTTTGGCAACATGCTTATAAAATTGATGGAAAGGTGATAGGCTAACAGTGATGAACTAAAAAGGCTTGAAGAAAAAGCCTAAGTATACAGATGGAAATTATACTCCCTACAGTTGAACCTAAACAAACTAATAATACTATATCATATTTCTAATATTTACATAGATGTTTTTTAGCCACTGTGATTCTAAAATATCATCTACAAAGACCTGGTATGGCTGTAAGATGCTTAGATGGAGGGAGAAACCACACCAATAAAAGCAAAGAACTTTGAACAGATAAGCAAATGAATGGTTTTAGCTCCTTCTGAGACTATTTTTAAGTTATGCTAACCATTACACTGAAATCTATTGCTTCCTTAAAAGTCTACATATAAACAGGGAGGCTTTTATAAAGAGCTGGCACTTTCCAGATATGTTGTTACTCCTAATTTTTGAGTCTGTTTTTTGAAGACTTAACTGCTCATTCAAATTCAAATGGCAAAGAAAGTCAGGCAAAAACCTTTCCTTCAATCTCACTTTCAATTACACTTCTGTTCCTAATAAAGACCCAGCAAGATTTCACAAGTAGTCGCTTAGCAACAGCAACAGGCCGAGTTTAATACTCTCAGAAATCTGGCAGCCACTTGAGAATGCATAATTGAGCCTAGCTAGAGCTTTCATAGTGGAGACAGAGGGAATTAAAAGGAATAATCCCAGAGACAATGCAACAGTAAAGCAATCAAGATGCCAGATACAAGTAAGCTCTTCATAAGTGTTCAAAGACTGATACCAAGAAGAACATGAATTCTTTTACCTTGAGTTTTTATATTTATAATTTAACTTGTCTTTCTTCAAAATCTATTCTTCCCTAAATATTTTCGTTATCATTTTCTCTGTTGAGATTGAAATTTCTCATATGCTACAAGAAATATCAGGAATATAAATTAGGAGGAAAATATTTAATAGGGGAAAATACTAGCAGCAAATTTCTCTGATAAAAGTCTGATAGCCAAGAGGAAGAGGAAATTGATATAAATAGATAAGAACAAGAACCCTCACAGGTCAAAGGATATGAATAGGCAATTTCTAAAATAAACTCTCTTTAACCATATGAAAAAATGCTCCAAATCACTAATTTGAGAAATTAACATTTTAAAAACTGAGATTCTACCATACACATCATATTAGCAAAAATAACAAGAAAGGAAGCCTTGGGGTGTTTGGAAAAGAAGGGCCTCCAGGTGGATTTTGTAGGTAGTGAGAGAGATGGAAAAAAACAAAACAAAAGGGATAAAAGAGGGATAGAAAGGAGTATCAGTAGAACACAATGAACACAAGAGATCCAGAAAGGTAAACAAATTGGTCAATTTTGTGCTGTCTTGTTTGATTTAAAAGTACACTTAAATAACTGTATGTAACAGTTTTTCGTTTCATACACTATTCTCTTTTTTCCCCTTATGTTTTGCATAAGTTGACTACTGAATTAATAATAATAACAACAAAATTAAACAGTAAATTTACATGAGAAAATAAATCTTTCATTACCTAAGAGTGAGGGGAAAATTCACAAATCAGAAATAATCTAAATTAATTACTATTAAAATAATTCTCGCTTCTACTAGAAATATCAAAGAAAAAAATATTTCCCTTTGGTGGTGGGAAATTTACTATCAATTTGTAGGTTTTGGCTGACAATGTAAATAAACAGTACTTGTCTCTATAATCAGGATAAGATGCAACCAGATCAAAAGTAGTACCTTGATTATGTCTTCATCATCAAAACAGCCTATTCACTGATGTGATTAACTTAAGGAGAAACAATCAGTTTTGCATTTAGTTATGTTTTTTAAACATCTAACACACAACTCTTTTTAAACCACAGAACATATAACATTAAATAGTATTCACAGTGACCATATTTTAAAAGATGATCCAGGATCAGAACAACAGTCCAAAAAACACTGTTTTATTTCCTAAACATTAATTTATTTATTGGTTCACAAATTGCTTAGGAGTTCTCAAGGATGGTCCAAGGGATTGATACTAAAAATTCTCTAATACTGCCTTAAGCAGTTATAAAATATCCAATATAGTTTATAAAATAGATTTTTCTTCTGTGAAAAAAGCACTTGCTTGTTTGAAGCATTATAGGTTTGTTTCTGCAGCAATTAGAAACTATTACAATCAAGCACATAATAATTTTGAGGTTCATGCACCAATTACATCAAATTGGACCACACCTGAACTAACTTGTTCTGAAAGTTTCACAACCTGTCATCAAATTGTTTCCAAACCTCCACAAGGGTTCAACATTCAAGCACAAACTAGATTCCCAAGGGATACTCAGAGTATGCACACACTGTCACTTACATTCCCTACATTCTATACAATGTACCAGAGTAGCTCCTTCATTTCCTCTTGTTACTCTGTAATTGTACCTTACCAGCTGTGTAACCATCTGATCATGATGTTAAAAATGTTCGCATCCTTATAGCATAAATGTCAGGCTGCTTAAAAACTATGATCACTGGGCATGCACATTACAGACCATCTTGAAATAATCACAAACTATCACAAAAGTTCTACAGAAACAAACCTTTTATAGCTCCTCATGGTATTAAGACTTTTCTGATTTAAACTTATTCTCCAGTTATGTTGTTATCAAATGAACTGATAGGTTAGAAGAGAAGAAAGTCATTTCTGAAGGGATTCTTTCTTTACAAGGCTTAGCTTAGATATGAAACATTGTTTAAAATTAAGCAATCTACGCCAATTTAACTTTAAGTGCATGTTATTTAATGCAGCATGTCATTAACTAGTAGAAGATTAAATAACACTTATTGCAACTAGTTATTCTACCATTTTCTACCACATCTGCATATGCAAGCATTTTCTTAATTTTAATCAAAATACTGAATGAAATAAATGTGATATAGAACCAAATTTAAAATTATTTGTTTAGTGGTAAGCCAAATTTTACAAATCTTTGTTCAAATAAAAAAGCAAAACAGCATAATTAAGTTTATATGTGATTATTATATTATGTTAAAACATCTTCCAAGTTGTAACTTACTTCTTTAAAAATGTTATTTATATTCAACAAAGTTTGTAAAATAAATTTAACATGAAGTTTTGCAGATAACAGTAGGCATGAGGTCTTGCCAGATTACTTCTCACAAAATGTCCCACACAAAATATTCATAATGATTTTTATAATTTTATAGAGTTTTTATAACTGTAGGTAGAAGGAAAATTTCTATGTTATAATTATGATTATATAATGTAAACGTCATTTTGGAGGCAAAAGCCAGTATTGCAGTTACAATAAACAATAAGTTAACTGAAAATAGAGTAGCATTTTAAATTATCCTGGAGGTCCAAAACACATTTTTTGTTGTTGATGCTGTTGAAAGGAGTTTTGGAACAAAAATACTAGGAACTGACATGTCAATAGTTAGTCTATCTCTAATTCCCCAGATTTGAGAAGAAAACTTACTTCATCCTGGATATTCTCCATTAAAGTCAACTTTTCCTGAGATATATATGAGATTGATACTTTGGGGAAGCTTTGTATTCAAAGTCATAGCAGGGGCTTTTACACAGTCTCCAAATTATTACAGGTTTTAAAGGTTACCAAAAGGTATAGTTACACTTAGCGGGTGTCCCAGTCACCAATTAGCCTGACCTCTTTGTGAATGAGAAGGAATCTCAAGTGCTTCACTCATTCCAAGTTTCCTTGGAAAAAAACACTATAGTTTAAACTAACACTTCACATCAAATTTTTCCCATAGCAATCACTATAAAAGAATAGCTACAAATTACTTTTTATTTGAAAGCTACTTTCCACAAAGAACTTTAAGTTACAAATACTTAGCTTCTGCCAGAATCCAAAGAAAACTTAGCAGTTTTTTATAGCATGAAGTTGACAAACACTGCATAAGATATGAAGGCATGGACAGGATGTCATCTACATTTTCAGAAGGAATTCCAGAATTTAAGGAGATCACAGAACTACAGAAGTATTAAAGCAGACTTTTTCAACAGTTATGGACTGGTCTACTAAATCTTCAAGATATGCTTAAGAGCAAAAAATCTTAGTGGAATGGCAGAAAATAGAGCCAACAAAGAGCCTTTCAGAAAGGCAAAACAAAAATCGCTTCATTGGAGTCAGGAGACAGAGTACTGAAGGCACAAAGTTGGCTGTGGGTAAAAAGGACTAACCTTTTTACCTAATGGAAAATAGGATAATCCCATCAAAATCACAATCAAATTGGTTATTCCCTGGTCTTGCTGTATACTCCATTCTAGAAAAGTAAAATTCAATATTGTGTCCAGTTCTGGATGCTACATTTTTGAAGGACACTAACCATCTGAATCATATTCAGGCAACTAGGATGGTGAGGAGACTGGAACTATGGCATATAAAAATCAGTAAGCAAAACTGGGGATATTTAATATGAAGAAAGCTAGGGAAGATTATAAGGAATAATCTCCACCTTCCATTATCTGAAGGACTGTAATAATTAGCCCCAAAAAAGCATAACTAGGATCAGCAGGTAAAAATTAAAAGGAAACAGATTCCAGAACAATACTGATACTTCCATAGATCTACAATAGTTTCTCCAACAGGGCAGACTACAATACCCATTCTTAGCCTATACCAAGCTAGTCAATATGCTACCATAAATCCTCCATGTGGTTCACTTAACACTCTGGAGGCCTTCTTCTAGATCTCTTGACATTGCCTAGATATAATGGTGCACTCTCCACTGGTTATTTCTCATTTTTCTTACATAAAAGATTAATCACCCTTTGCAATCATATATTTCTCTGATATCTTTTACGCTATTTTTGAATAGTTCTTCCTTGTTAATGACTTGCAGATTGCAGATTCAATATAAACATGTACTATGCACTTGGTTGATTCTCAACTTTAATTCTTCAGTACTGAGTAACCTATGACTCGCACCCCATACAGCTTGCCCAAGAGAAGGGCCAATCTATCTACCTTTCTTCTTCCAAATGTTGGCCTAGCTCATTATCTACTTATTTCTGTCTAATACATGTATGTTCTAACAGACTGGTACTCTGGCTTGTCCAACTGCCTATCATAATCTGAACAACTGAGAACATTTCATCCATTGGTTTTTCCTATGTGGATAGTCAGACAAAACATTTGATTGATCTGGGATCTAATTTAGGTGGCTGTATAATGTCAGCACAATATCATCTCCAAAGAGGAACATCATTAGGACTTTGCAGTAGACAAAGAATACATACCACTGATGGCAATGACAAATACTTTTGACAAGTACGTCTACAATTCATATTAACAATCAGAGGGTCATTGAATAAAATTCTCCTGTAGTCACAAATAATAAGTACTATGAGGTCTTATACTCTCCACCCTTTTTCAAATTATGTTGCTATCAAGATGTAGTAGTCTGGGGAAAACTAGGTGGCACAGTGGATAGAGCACTGGTCCAGGAGTCAGGAAGAGCTGAGTTCAAATCTGGCCTCAGACATTTACTAGCTGTGTGATCCTGGGCAAGTCACTTTACCCCGACTGCCTGGGGGGAGGGGGGAGAGGGGGAGATGTAGTAATCTGCTAAAGAAAAGTTTGCAAAAGCCAGGCAGTTCCATTCCCATACTTTTATCAAGGATGTCCTGTGCTGTGAAGATGGTTTTATAAAGATTCTGTGTAGGTGGGAAACAAACCATATGGAATACAAGCTACATTTTCTCACTTTCTTCTTCTGCTTAATAACCATATAGAATGTCACATTGCCTGATAATGCTGGTTAAGAGGTTATTATCATATTTAAAAGTGTAACAAGTTTTACTTCTTTTAAATATGCAACAGTTTATTGTGAGCCCCTGAAAGGATTAGTGTAAAGATACAAACTGAGCAAGATGTATCTGGGTTAAATGGGCATGGAAGATTATAATCAAATATAAGCAGGAGAGAATATGGTAGTCACAGTCCATGAAGGGAGAAAGGAATAAGGACATACCATGGTGGCAAGCCTGGAGAGTAGTGGTGAAAAGTAAGAGAAGAACAAACTGGAATATAAACCAAAAATCTGCAAATAATAAGACCTGAATTGAAGACCAGGCTTCAGCATGTTCTAGTTGTGTACCCCTGGTGATGTCAGAGTGAACTGTAGAATTTTGGAGGAAGGAACCTTTAAGATAATCTAGTCCAACAGAACTATGCTTCAGTTTATCAATCTGTACAAAGGGATAATAGAAACTACATTATTTATCTCAAAAGGTAACTGTGAGGAAAATAACTCTATAAATCTTAAAAAAGACAAAAGTTTTTATTATTACTATTATTATTTATTGATGTATTGCTGAGAAATGCCAGGTCCATTTCACAGACTAGGGAGAGGAGAAACCGTGCAGATAGAAATCCTGGTTTTACTTACTACTTGTAAGATGCTGAGCAAACCATTTGCGTTCTCTAGTTGACAGTTTCCTAACCTATAATGATGAAGTTTGAACTAGACAGCCTGTAAGGTCCCCCATCCAGCTCTAAATCTACAAACCTAATAAGGTCAATGATTATTTGGTATGCTCTCCTCCCAAATACTCCAAAATCATGTTGCCTCAAGTGTGGAAGGCCTGTATACATGATCTAAGCCATCAGCTTTTCACATCTTTGTTTTCTTTGGTGCCATTTCTACTTCTTCATGGAAAACACAAGGAACCATGATGCTGAATCTAAATGTGGTAGCTCTGCTGTCATGGATGGAAAAGTTATAGAAACCTCAACCTCTCTTTCCTTTTTTTTTTTTTTGTCTACTCAGCTTCCTGTAAGCTTCATCCTTAAATTTCCTAGAGATTATAAGGATTAGTTGAGTTTCTCACCAAGTTTTCCATAAATTTGTTTTTTCTTCTACTTCTATTTGTTTTATAAGGTACTACTACTCAATTTTATACCATCCTTACATTCTAAACTCATTGTTATCCTTGGCTGCCATAACTTTATGCTTCAGGAGAAAATGATGTGCTTACTAGTCCTCTGAGCTCAATACGACAAGTGATTAAATGGTGATAGTCTGTACTGACAGCTGTTATTTTATCCATTTCTATTTGTGAATGTCAGCAGTTTGTTTAAATAGGTCCGGTTAGAACTGACTCAACTGCAGGTTATATAGCCTCATTTTTTTATTCGGTCTTCTAATACTGATTTTCATTCTGATTGATTTCATACTGATTGATTCATTCATTCAATGGTTTGACTGTACAGCAGATTCAGAAATTATTCAAACTAGAAACCACTAGTTTCCTAAAATATAATTAATTTCCATTTTTATAATATTATTTGGTGCTTTCCATGTCCAAAAGACATGTTCTTGAACAAATTATTTATGATAAGACACCAAACTTCTATGTGGATTATAAGCTTTTAGCCATCCTCATTTCTTACTCCTGATCCATGTTTTCCCACTTATTTTTGCAACCCGAGCTATGCATTTTCGCACTTAAATCACTAATTATGAAAGTACATGAATTGGTCCTATCAAATTCTTCTTACAATTCCTCTTCCTTCTTATCTTCTAATATCTTTAACAATTAGTAGTTTATAAATTTTAAGGAGTATTGCAATATCAGATGACCTAAAAATCTCATAAAACTGTACTTCCTGTTGCTTTTTGATGCATGATAAAAACTAACTCCAACAGCTCTTTTATTTGCTTTGCCTCTCCAAAGACATGTGAGCCATCTTTCCATTTAATTACAATTTCTTTTTATCACTTATAGAAAAAATGTTAAAACTGATAGTGCCATTTCTCCAGGACTATGGCTTTTGTTGGTCACTAGACAAGAGATCCATCAGCTAAATTTATATTTATTGATATTATAAAAACTGTGATTCTAAGTCCTGTTTCCCCAATCCCCTTTTTCTTCACTCTGCCATTTTCACTGTGGAAGTGTAATGAGCTTAGTTGCAAAGGAATGGAGACCATTTTGTATTTTTCTTTGCTTCAGGGATTGCCATAGCCATCAATAAGAGGTCTGGCTACTTGTAATGAGCCTTTACACATTTAATTAAGATGGTCCTTAGGAAGCAGATAATTCCTAGAACTATGCCAGAAGCTTTGTTAACACACTGGTGAAATCTGTGAAATTTCTGCCAAATTACTGCACAACTTTAGGTATTATTAAGGTTGAGCTTATTAAGGTAACTAATTATCAATCAATCAACAAGCATTTGCTGTATGTCAGGTACTTTGATTAGCCTTGAGGACAACAATTATGGCAAAGTAAAGAAAACCTTGCTATACTCTCACAGATCATATAATTCCATTAGATCAAGATAACATATATGTTAATACTCTTAATATTCTACATCCATATTCATATAATCTTTTTTTGGTCACAGATTGAGAATAATTACAGCTAAATTGGGAATGATGTAGCTAGCACCAGAAAAGTTTAAATAAATGATTTCTAAAGGTCCTCTGGTTTTAATACTATAAAGTGCCAATCCAATAGAAACTGCATAGGAAAAAATGGCTTGAGCTAAAATGGCTCTCTAAAGTGGCTTGAGTTAAGTGGCTTTTAATGTTACAATTTCTTGCCCTCATATAAGGTAATGAGAAATTATCAGATTTGAGTTTATTCCCAAGAATGCTCCCCTTACTCTGGTTATCAATTCATTCATTCCTGACAGTACTTGAGGTGTTTTACATAGAAAAACAAAAGAGTATATATAAAAGTGTCAATGTATGCCGAATTTCAACATAGTATACCAGGTAGAATACAACAAAAATAATAAGCAGCTTGCTTTGCATTATCACACAGCTGGAGAGCCGTTTTTCTACTGAAAGGGCCCTACAGACCCACAATCTGTAATACATAGTTGTTTGAATGTTGCCTTCCCTCTTACAATGTTAGCTCTTGAAGAAAAGGCAAGGACATTTTTGCCTACCTTCATATCCCCAGAGTTTATCTCAGTACCTGGCACACAGTAAGCACTCAATAAATGCTTACTGACTTTAATAGAAAAAAAAATTAAACTAATGATTTCTAAGTAAAATACAATCGCATTTAATATTTGGTTTTTGTTTTGTGTGTTCATTTAAGACAGATCATGAGAACATAATCAGGAGCCAGAGCTCATCCAGGACAATACTATGTACACATGCAGATGACCAAACACAAGATATTCATTCCATTCATTCGTCTTTTTTTCTCTCTTTTTCTTTGAAATTAGAGGAACATGAAACTTTATTAAAATTAAATATATATTATTCTTTTCTTTATTAATTGGAAACAAATGACTGAAAATTTTAAACTTTTAAATACATTAACTATCTGCTAAGTTGCACTAAATTATCTAACAATCAGACTATCCAGAGGGCAGCAGAAGGAAAAGCCTATACTCTTAAGAATATATAAACCCTCTGAATAAAGGAACATGAACAGGCATAACCACAAAGAGGAAAAATGGAAGCACACTGCCATGGAATAACACTACTATTCTGTGGCTAGTGAAAATATTTCCACTAAAAGAGAACAGAAGGCAGCTCATAAGGGAACATAGATAAACAGAACAACTTTGAAAGTATAACATTTATTCCAGACTTTTTTTTAAAAAATCAAGTTATTACACATAACAAAAACTCTCACTTTCACATTTTCTGTTCTGCTTCCTACACAAAAATGTTTGTTGGTTATATTTTGAGGGGGTGTTTGTGAAGTTCAGAATTCAAAAAAAAATTTAAGGCAAAAAGAAAACACAGCCACTAGGTTTTTAAACTATGTTGTACCTCGAAGTTGCATATACAAAGAGTTCAATCAGCAATGATACCAGGTGAAATTCAGCCAACAGTCCAGAGTTCCTCCTCTCCTTCACCCTTTCAAGGCTTTTTTGAATACTGTATTTAAATGTTTTCTTCTTGTTGTTGTTGTTGTTTTGTGAGGCAACTGGGGTTAAGTGTTAAGCCCGTAGTCACACAGTTAGTGATTGTTATGTTTCTGAGGCAGGACTTGAACTCAGGTCCTCCTGATTCCAGGGCCGGTACTCTATCCACTGCGCCACCTAGCTGCCCCGTATTATTGTTGTTCTTAGTGGACATCATTCTGTTCTCTAAAAGAACCATTTGGGTAATTTGAATAAGCCTGGGAAAGGGATCATGAGTTTGCGTCTTTTTGGAATACAAACTTAAATTTTCAAAGGAAAACCTCAAAGTTACTATTCACATAAGGAGCTCAAAATTAATAACTCTGAAATTCTTCCAAGTCAAGTCAATAGCATTTATTAAGTACCTACTTACTATGTTGCCAAACACTGTGCTGAGTGCTGAGGATACAAAGAAAGGCAAAACACAGTTCCTGATCTCAAGGAGATCACAGTCTAATGCGGGAGACAACTTGCAAACAAGTATGTACAAACAAGGTATATACAGGATGAACTGAAGCTAGTCAACACAGGGAAAGGCACTAAGCATTAAGGAAGAAGATTGGGAAAGTATTCTTGTAGAAGGTCAGATTTTTAGCTGGGACTTGAAGGACAGGGAAGCCAGAATATGGAGAGGAAGAAGGGGAGAATTTTGGGCATGGGGGACAAACTACAAATACCCAGCGGAGAGATATGGAATGCCCTATACAAGAAACAGCAAGGAGGTCAGTATCACTGGATCCCAACAGAACATGTACAGTTATGGTATAGGAAAACTAGAAAGGGGGATGAGGGGGAGGGGAGAAAGGAGAGAGAGGAGATCAGGTTGTTAAGAACTTCAAATGACATGCATTATCCTAAAGGTGATAGGGAGCCACTGGAATTTACTTTAGGAAGATCACTTCAATATTTCACGGGAGGATGGTTTGGAATGAGAGACTTGGGAGGGAGACCAACTGGCAGGCTACTGCAAAAGCGTAGGCATAAAGTGCTAAGTGCCTGCACCAGGGTAGCGGTAATGTTAGGGGACAGAAAGGGGTGTTAGAAAATCTTTGAATTAACCTGTAGGTAAGGTCAACCTACGTAGTCCTGCAGATTTGAGCAAAGCCAATAAGAAGGCTGGGAACAACTTCAGGAATAGCATCATATGGTAGAAGTATATCTAACAGGAAGACGGATTAAAATCTATCTTGATAACAATCCTTCATCAAAATAAAAATAGGAGTGTGAGACAAAATTTCATGCTTTTGTCTCTTATAGCACCTTCTCTTAGCTCCTAGACCTCAGTCATTTTGTGGCTATATTAGAATATTTTACTATTAGGTAACTCGAATTAATCAAAGTTTTGCTCCATATCCAAAGTGAAACATTTAGTGTTCACTGGCAAGGGTGACTGACAGGTCAAGTAAGATGACTAAAGGGCACTAAAGAAATCAGTTGGCAGGACTCATCTAGGGTGTTATTAGGGGCCACAGGCCAGGCATCTATTCTCTAATAAAATAAAAAGTCAAAGACTGAATGGAGAACTAGCTACCTCTAATCAGAGAGGAAGTAGGAAAGGTTATACACAAAGATCAGGAGGGCTGAATAAGGATACAAAGAAAAGTAATAAAATCCTATTATACGCTTAAGAACACAAATATTTTCATCTAGAGACCAATATCAGATATAACAGACTTCCTATTACTTTAAAAACCTTTAATTTTGCAGAGTAGTTAATTAGTTAATAAGTCTAATACATTTCATTAAATCACCAAAGTGTAATATTTTCTACTAAAGGTAATACTTCTAGCTGGTCATTTTTTAAAATGATAAATGGATTCTATTCTATAGATATATAGCCTATTTATCCCAATAAATCCCAAACTATGTTAAAAACATTATTCACTGAGTTGTACTAACCACGATGATAACTTCTTAGGATAAGAAGCTTTCAGAGCTTAAAAGAGACTTTAGCAGTCGTATAATCAACTCCCCATTTTACAGATGAGGAAACTGAGGAAGCTCAGGAAAGTTAAGTGACTGAATTCACAGAGATGACAGGGCAGAGCTGGGATTTGAAACCAGGCCCTTTGACTCCTAATCAAGCACTTCCTACTACACTATGCCTCCTTCCTTCACCTCAAAAGTACAATCTTCCTGAGGTGCTTAGGGACTGTTTCATTCATTTTACTTCTTTGTCCAATGCTCTGCACAGTGCCTAGAACAGCAGAGGTGTTTAATAAGTACTTCATTAATTTTTCATTTCAATTTAACATTAGAGCATAAAGATAGTTCAGATCCATAATTGTCTTTTTGCCAATTGCACCAAGTAACATTTTGTAGCATGCCAACTGTCCTCCTTGATACAACTTCAAAAAGCACCACAGATTTAAAGATGAGAAGGAACTCAAAAGGCCAACAACGTACCCCAAAACATTTTACTTCCAGTCAATAACAGGGGCCCAAGATTTATCTCAGTCTTTTTGGATCTACTAAAGATTTCTGTCCACATCCAATTCCTTGGGTAATAATTTCCAAATGCCCCTCATTAGCCCTCTTTTAAATTAACCTAACTTTACCTTTTTCTAGATTCAAAAGAAATGTCTGCTAGTTTTACTATACCAGAATTGAGAGAATGAATGCATGTTTGCTGTATGTATGTATGTATTGTAGTATGAATATTCCTTCCCTTAATGATTTTGCAGACTTCAATCATATCACATTCTCAGATTTCTTACTTCTAAAATGAAAAAGCTACAACCTTTATAATATGTTCTCTTGACCATCTTAATTGCCCTTCTCTGGATCTTCTCTATGGCTATGATGTCTAAATTGCAGTGCAGGCAATTTCAAGGCAAATTTCCAAGGCAAATCACTTGCCTTACCAAAAGATCTACCACTTCTGTTTAAGATGAAAGTTGCCAAACATTTAAAATGATGACATGTGTAAAAGAAATGCTTTGCCAACAACTTTATGAAATATTATCTATTTAAAATTATTACTGGGAAAGAGAAACAGTAGACAGTGGGATATAATGAAAAGAACACATTTTTATGTACAAACTTCTATTTTAGAGGGTGGTTTAGAAACTTAGGGATGTATTTTAGCAATGGTGATCTTTTGAGGTGGGAAGAGTTTTTAAAAGCCTTTGAAGAATAAGTGAGAGGCTTAGATTCTTAAAATCTAGCCACTGCTTGAATTTTTATAATCTGGCCACTAGCTCACTAATGTTTAGACTCCTTAAGAGTCTGCCCAATATGAAGGATGTTCTAATAAGGCTGAAAGAAGGCTTGGGTTCAATTCTTTCGGGCAGGACCTGCGTGTTCTGATTTTGGGGTCCCAGCACCCCTAAATCCCTAAACCTCAACATTTTGGTGGCCCGTACGGGGAAACTGCATAACCAAGTTCTTCTGCAGCCAAGACTGGAAGGTATCTAAGCCTCCTCCCACCCTTTTTTCCTGCTCTGCAGTTGGGGTCACTCTCCAAGCACCAAGGTTTAGAGGTGCTTGTCAGGCAGACAGTTACGAGGCTGTCTCACACATAGCCTGATGCTCTCAGACTCTCAGTCCACTGGGTCAGTTCGAGGCCATGGACCTGGGTACACCTTCTGCAACACAGAGAACAAGGACAGACACCCTATCCAGAAGTGTATGCCCAATTCTGTCAATTCTCTCCATGCTAGGGAAATGGGAAAAACTGTCGTTGCTTTTTGGTTCCCTGAGGCTTACTTACTCCCTTCCCTCTACACCCCTGAATTCTCCTTCATGGAGGTTACAGGAAGAAGTTAGAATAGCCAAAAATATCTTGGCAGACTCTGGAGGTTGTGATTGATCATTAAGGAGTTTTGAAACTCCTCTTTATAACCCTGGTCACTCTTTTCTCCCACTCCCTTCCCTTGAGTCAAGAGTATATCTGTTAATTTCTCTCAAAGGAGAAAAGAGTTTCACCCTTTACCCCTCACTTTTGATTTTACCCACCCTCACCTGGGAAAGCAAGGAGGGGGGAGGGGCATCAGCTACAGCATGGCACCCCTGGCAATGGACTTGGGTCCTAAGGCAACCTTTGCCTGGAAGCATCACCCAGGTTCAGCACATCCTACTCAAGGTAAATTTGGGTAAGCATGCTCTTTTAAATTTGTAGTTTTAACTATTAATGATGAGATGTTGATTCTCTACGTAAAGTAATTTGGAAATGTATTTAACAAAACTGAAGTCACCAGATTGCTAATGAGTTTGTTTCAAGTTCCAAATTGGTGAACTTTTTGTATCAGTTATGTCAAGCAACTTTTCATAATTTGGTTACTGCTAAAATAATTTGGCAATTGTTGGTTATTGTTTTAATGTGTAAACTAGCCAGAAAGCTTGTTTGGGTTACGTATGGCTTGCTGAGAAACTGAAAGTATATAGAACTCTCTTAATGACTGCCTTTTTACACCAGGACAAATTTAAGTTTGAGATGTAAATCCTGGAAAAGTTTTTCCTAAGCTGTGATTAATGAAACTTGGTGTTTGAGGTAAAAGCTCATAGGATTTTATTTTGAGTTGTCTGATGTATCATAATCCATCGATAATCAATAATCTACCATGCCACAAGCTACTCCGAGAATGTGATACTCAGCATCAGGAAAAGCTGAGAGGACCATTTTAGCCTCAGTCTAAGATGGGATCCTCCTGGCTCAGTTTCCCCATTATGTTCCTTTGAAAAGGAATATTACCCACCTGGCCATTCCTGAGTCTGGCTATAAGGTGAATTTGATACTGGATGGTTGGAAAACTGAGTTATCTGAATCCAAACAGAGCTAAGGATGTTTTATCCTGTCATTTGGGCCCTGCAGTCTTTTCTGCCAGATTTGTGTCTTCCAGACTACAGGTCATTCACCCACAGTTGATAGCAAACAGTGAGTACCAGCCAATGTCCCCCCATCATTCTCTAGATGGAGCCTATGCTTGGTTCCAGTCAACCTCCTCTTTGGGACCCCCTCGAGGCAGTCTGTCCCGTGCCAGCAGGAAGCAGTTTCAGAAGCCAAGACCTTTGCGCCTTACTCCAAAAGAATTTGGGTCCCATTTATTTGAGGGGGGAATGATGAGATGGGATCAAGACCCCCAAAAAGGCAAAACCCTGGACTTTCCCAGGTGGCCAAATCTCTGGCTATTGGCTGGGATTATAATCCTATAAACTGGCCTTCTGGCCTACACCCAACCTCCCAATTCTCTATAACCCTTAACCTAGCCTAGCCCTACATTGTTTTACCTCCCTATGGCCCCAGGCCACTTCCCACCCTTAATCCTACCTAGGCTCCACTCTCCCTTGGGTGGTCCAGGTCCCTGGAGTTCCATTACCTCATAGACTACTTGGCCACTCCGAGATCCCTCCCACAGTCTTTTTGTATATAAGGTCCATCTTGTTCCCATGAAGATGCTTAGATTCTTAAAATCCAGCCAATAGCTTACTGATGTTCAGATTCCTTAAGAGTCTGCCCAATACGACAGATGTTCTAATAAACCTTGTCTTTGGCTGAAAAAAAAAAGTGAGAAAAGATTTAAAAGGGAATGTTTTGACTAACTGTTATTTTATCTTTAAAATAAAAATCCCTTACTCTTAGTACTTCTTAAAGATGCAAAAGGAAAAGTAATTTCTGAAATATATATAGAAAAAAGCAGAAAAAAATCCTGGATTGAAAAATCAGAGTTATTTTCAGACCTCAGCTCTGTTACTTATCATCTATGCTATCATTTCACTGCTATAAACCTCAGTTTCCTGAATTATAAAGTGAAGTAGTGATATAGTAGACACAGTACTAGATTTAGGAGCCAGGTAGATTCAAGTTCAAATTCTACCTCAGACAAATAGCAGCTATGTAACCAGAGAAAGTCACTTAACTTTTCTTATCCTGTTATCTTCATCTACAAAATAAGGATAATAGTAACACCTACCTCCCAGGGTCAAATGAAGTAATATACGCAAACACCTGGTAAACCTAAAAGCACTATATAAATATTAGCTAGTGTTATTATTACTATTTCAGGTCCTTTCTGGCTCTAAATTTTATATGCTTATGACAAGAATTTATTTAAATCAGAACCAATATTATTATGAGCCTCCTACAATAATATATAAAGAATCTTCATTGTGGTCTTAATGACTATAATGGGCATTTACACATAGTTTATAGTGTACCCAATATAGTAGGAATTAAAGCAACAGTATGACACCTATATATTTACTTTCTTTTATCTCCCTTGCTATCTCCCTCTGCTACTTTTCCTTAAGATCTTCCAGTGACATCAAAGATGAAATAGGCTATTGTATGGGATATAGTAAAATGGCAGAGCACTGGATTTGGAAGACATAGATACCATAACTTGTTTCAATACTTACAACCTATGTATGTGACCTTAAACAAATCTCTTCACTTTTCAATTTCCTCAATAATAAAATAAGTAGGTTGGCCTAGATGATCTCCATACCCAATTTTGAATCTTAGAAACCCGTAAACACCCATAATAGTGGCTCTAAAGCACATGGACGCATTCCTATACTAACATATGGCCAAAAAAAATATGCATTTATAATGATTGCCTATCATAGGATCACAGTTTTAGAGCTAGAAGGAAATTTAAAGGTCCCTAGGAGAGGCAGTAAGATGTGCAAAGAGCTTCCTGAGTCAAATTCTGAATAAGAATTCAACCTTTCAGCACCTACTAGCTCTGTGACTATAAGCAAGTCACCACTTCTCTTTGAATTTCAGTTTCCTCATCTATAAAATATGGATAACAATACCTAAAATAACTTACATTACAGGACTGCAGTAAGGCTCAAATAAGATAACATGCATAAAGCACTATATAAAGTCAACTACTATTATTATTGTTGTTGTTGCTATTATTAGTCACATACCATAATTTGGGTAGAAAACTTACTTCATGGATTAGAGATAGGTTCAGATTATTTAAGGGACAATCTCCCAGGGAGACTGGACAATGATTAATTGATTAAAAGACAGGGAACACTATAGTTTGATTAGGGAAAGGAAATTATTTGTAAAAGTTCTTTAGCAAATGCTTAGAGACAAAAAAAGGAAACTGTGTGACCCCATAAAGAAGATTCAAGCTGACATCAGTATGCATAGCATTGAGTCCCATCTGTGTCTAATAACGTGACCTCAGGGAGAGTTTTCTCATCTATTAATATTAAGGAATTGGATTAAGTAAACTCTAGGGCCCTTTGTAGCTCTAAAATTCTATTATTCTGTACATAATAAGTAACGGAATTTAATTGAATTCTAACTGATTCATCCAACAGGTAAAGAAATAAGTTCTTAAAAAATTCAAGCAAAATGAAAACTAATAATTGTAAAAACCCATTTCTTTCAAAATACCCAATTATGGGCTCCAAATATGTATTAGTACAACTCTGACTAGACAACAAGTGAACTTGTCCATTTTAGTAAGCTAAAAAACAGTAGCCTAAGGAAAGAAAGAAAAACAAAGCACTTAGAATTATAAAACAATGGAGATACCAGAATTGTGTGTATACATACAGACAGAAAGATAAATAGATATTTAGGTATCTACCTATCTATCTCTATCCCCTTAACAGACTATTTGTCAAATGGGCAAGAGAACCCCTACTGTTAGATTGGTAACTAGCATTCCATTTTTATTATGTATAAAGGTGTATCCTTCATAATAAATCACTTCATAGCAACTCCACAGAATAATTGCAATATAGTTGTAGACTTTACTACATTAAGTGGTAGTAGTAGTGGTGGTGGTGGTGATGGTGACAGGGGCAGCGTTAGAGGTAGTGTTGGTGGTTGGTGGGCAGCTAGGTGGCACAGTGAATAAATCACCAGGCCTAAAATGAGGAAGACTCATCTTCATCAGTTCAAATCCAGCCTCAGACACTTACTGTGTGACCCTGGGCAAGTCACTTAACTCTTTGTCTTAGTTCCTCCTCTATAAAATGAGTTGGGGAAGGAAATGGCAAACCACTCTAATATCTTTGTCAAGAAAACTCTAAATTGGGTCACAAAGAGTCAGATACAACTGAATAACAATAGGATCCACAGTTTTAAAGAAATTTCTGTTAATCTAATCAACTCTATTGGCTTATATTTCTGACTCCAGCACGCCATTTCTAGTGCTATCCCCTGTTCCATCTAACATGGAAAAAACCACTTTATGACATTTAAAAGGAATCATTATCTAATAAAAAATAATTACTCACAAATACAAATACCATAAACAAAGAAATTCCATACTGGAGGAATATAATAATAATAACAACAGTAATAGCTAACATTTATAGAGGGTCTACTATGTGCCAGACACTGTGACATGTGTTCATATATACACGTAATCCTAAAGACAAAGGAAGAAGAGATATAATCTGTTTATTTCCCATTTTAAAAATGCAAAAAGATTCTTATGCTGTCAGCATGAAGCTATCCAAAGGAAACATTCCCTCTTTAAATTCCAAATTAATAGATTAAAGAGCAAATGCTGCATGCTTATCTTTGTAATTCATAATTCTTATGACAACCAAGAGCAGTAATATGAAATTAATGAATCTGTGTTCTTTTTACTAATTATATGAACTTGCTTATTTATTTCCTCACAAAACTCTTTTGCTTTTAAAACATTTCCCCCAAATCAATTTTAAGGTCCATAAAGGTGGGAATAATACAGAAATTACATCTTCAACTTATTTCCTGCAGCCAGTAATTTTCCACATAATGACTAAGAATGCTGTTCACACTTTAGAATTTACAAATTGTTTGGAGGACAGAATTAAGATTCAAAATGGCTCAATAGTCTTAACAAAAGATAAATACTAACTAGAAATTTCACAGGAACAAATAATAAGAGTGCCACACAAAGATTCAAAGCATATACTTATACAAATAAATGTAACTTAATTGGAATGCATGTAAAAAAAAGATGGGAGGATTTAAATTCACTAGAAGTTCACTAGAAGTTTGCTGAGTCAACACTATGATTAGGCTAAGAAAAGCTTCTATTTTTTTACTTCATTAACAATATAACCTCCCGATCTAGAACATTAATTATCTGTTTCACTGTACTCGGCACTGGTCAAACCATATTTGAAGTATTGTGAGTTAATTTAGGGTGCCATATTTTAAGAGGGATATTGACAAACTGAAAAATAACCAGAGGAAAGAAAAGATCTAGAAAAATATTACAGGAGGAGTTGTGGAAGTTAAGTAGCGATGTTCAGACTGAAAGCCTGAATATTTGTAGAAACAAGTATTTTTAAAACTCGTCTTTCGAAGGCATATTTAATTTTAAGTTTTTACTTCCAGATGAGACAAATTAAGACCAATGGGTAAATTAAAGAAAGATAATATTCTGGCTCAACAGAAGTTATAATTTTCTAACAACTAGATCAGTCTAAAAGTAGATTTGGCTGCTTCATGAGAAAGTGACCTATCAATATTCAGGCAGAAGCTTCTGTTAGGCTACTCAGGAAAGGAATTCATATTAAATGATTAAAATTCTACCTTCCAATTTTTTTTCCACTATTTATATAAGGTTGCTTAATAAGCTGGCTAGATTATTTAAGAGAAAGACAAACTGCATCTTTAACATGCCCTATTATTATTATGTGCTCTTTTCATTGTTTCATTATTTTAAATATCTCTTTTCTAAGAAGTTTCCTATACTATCACCATCATTCCCTTTTATCTTCATTTTTCACAATGCAATTCAATGTAAAAAATACTTAATGACTGTTATATATAAAACCCTCCACTAAAATCCTATCTAAATGCATCATCATGTGTACAAATGATCTCAGGTCCTTGAGGCTATGCCAACTAAGCTGTCCATGCACATATAACACTGAAAAGGCTCCAAGTATAAGCTCTATGTTACCCAAGGAGATGTACATACATGTGTATACATATGTATGCATATGTGTGTGTGTGTGTGTGTATAAAAATTGGGTTGGATTTGTTTTGGGTTTTTTTGGCTACAGCAACTCTAAGGAGTTGAGGGGGGTTTGGTCATATATGCATTGGTGGAGAGGATGTCCATACCAATGAAATATAACCTCTGAAGTACATTCAAAGCACTATGCTAACTAAACTAGAGCAGATGAGAAGATTAATAAAACCTGTTTCTAACTTTCAATCTGATAAGGAAGACAAAACATTTAACCAAGTAACTATGACAAAACAGATGTTTATGTATATAGCACTAGAAGAGCTTTTTAAGTTATGAAAGCTAATTTCCTACTACTGAAAACACAAGAAAATTGTGAAATTTCCTTTGTCCCAACATTATCCTATTTTCTTCTTATTTTATTTTTGTTATTTTGTTATATTAAGATTCAAAATGGCTCCAGTGGGCAAAAGTACATCTATGTATTTCTCTGTTCTGATTGAATTACATATCATACCTCTCCATTCATTACTTAATCTTTTTTCCAGCTTTTATATTGATCTTTCCACCCCTTTACAATCAATATTCTCCCATAGGCAAGATACTTAATTCTTTGATTTTTCTTCTCTCAAAATTACGTCTTTATTTCTGAAGACTGAAAATATATTTATATCTTTGAAAGACTGACATGTACAATTGAAATATATGCAAAAAAAAATCACCTCAGAACATTCACCAAATATTGCAAAAGGGCAATATATGATCCTAACAAGGCCACAAGTGACTGCATTATTTGGCCTCCAATCTTTGGGTTGTCAACATTGTACAGCAGTAGCAAGCATCCCATTCTCCGTCAGACTCTAGACACCTCTAGCTCAGAATGAAATTAACACTTTTTTGCTGTAAGGTCTCAAGTATAATAGTTCTAGAGCATACTGGCAAGTAAATTAAAAGTCCTATCTAAAATAGTGCCTTTTCCTCTTTTCCCTCTCCGTCTACTCATCCTCATCAAAGTGACATTTAATTTTTGGCCACTTTGATACCAGTATCCTCAGTGCACATCAATATCTTTTAAAAGCATACAAACTCTAAGTTACAGCTTTCTATATATATTATTATAATATAATGTATGGAGAACTATGGTATTATATAGGTGTATGTGTTATATGTGTGTGTGCATATATATATTCCTTTTAAAGTCAATCTAATTATTAATTCATTTTGGCCTTATACTTGAAAATTATGCTGCTAAAATTATTA
Organism: Vombatus ursinus; assembly: GCF_900497805.2. Lineage (NCBI taxonomy): Eukaryota > Metazoa > Chordata > Mammalia > Diprotodontia > Vombatidae > Vombatus > Vombatus ursinus. The sequence goes on from NW_020951209.1 coordinate 546,041, forward strand.
ATGAAGAAAAAATATGAATGATGGAAATGAGATAATAAAACACACTGAGCATTCTAGATGAAAGTACATATAAAAACCATATTAATCTGATCAATTCTAATGGCAAACACTTAAATTATAAAAAGTCTGCTTTTGAATGGAGAATGCTCTTTTAGTCCTTATTAAACAGAATTATACCAAATCCTTAGAATCAAGAAAGATCATAAAATTTCACATTTCCACACACACCAGTGGGTGTCACTATATGTGAGAATATAATCACAGAATGTTGTGCCTTAAATTGATTTGCTTGTTTATACATATATGTAAATGAATATATGCATACTAACATGTGTATTTTACACATGTACTCCACAGTAAGAATGAGTTAGTTCATTTTAACTTAGTAATGGTGACTTTTTATGAAACTAGACAAAGTCCTGTCTCAAGCAAAATGCCACAGTTTAAATTACATATAAGTGTGTCTAGAAATATGTGTGTGTGTGTGTAAGTATTAAGACAGGCAAATTGTCCTAAAAAATAATATTTAATTACCAAAACAATCATTGATGATCCCAGTATTTTCAGAAGTTAAAAATATTCCCTTTGGTGAGAGGTAGGGGCCTAAAAAGATTTAAGGAAAAACAATTGATTCTTACCTGTGGACAGCTTAATACTGCAAAAAGAACTTCTTCTGTATAAACCAGACACGCTTAACTTCATTTACATAAATGTCAAAAGCTCAAATGAGTCTTGCAGGTCAGCCATATTGAGCCCAAAAACCTCATGTGGTTCATTCATGCACAAACAGAATACAATGGATTGGAAAGACAATAAGTTAATGCATTGCCTTTCACAGAGTAGTCCACATCTGCTAAGTAATTTGTACAGAAATTATATCTGACTAAAATACACAAGTCAACAATTACCAAGAAGGCAGCAGTGTCAGTAAAGCTCACAAAACATGCACAGTACAGCCACCAAAATGCAACTGAATGTCTAATATGCTTTCTGTGCTGCCAACTATTAAGTCTGCAGCAAGTGTGTGCAGTGAAGAACCTCCTACATACCATACACCACTACTAACAAGCATAAAGCTATTAAAATAGAGCACAAGGCAGATAGACAGATAGATAGATATAAATGAATTTAAACCAGTATCCTATACATTCTACACTTTCTATGTCCATATTTGGAGGTCAAACTCCCCATTTTCAGATCACTTCTATTCTTTCAGTCTAGAAAGCTGAATTCTTACACACTCCAAGGAGAAAGTCCATTACACACGTTATTTGCTGCCCAAACCCAGCACACTGTAGTTACAGCTTGCTGGCCTAGTAAGAACAATTTACATAAAGGCAACTCTCATTTCATGGCTAAACTAAAGCAGGATATTGCTGAGTAAACCTTCCCCATCCCACTCAACCTTTTCCCTCCCACCCTGCCCCTCCCAGGCAGTAACTGCTTCTAGAAAGCAAGCTATTCATTTGTGTACTAATAATCCAGAGCTAAATCATAAAAGAAAGCTAACTTATTCAATTACAACTGAAAAATGTTTTTAAAAATTTAATCCAAACAGTATTTGTTACTTAGTTCATTCCTGGGATAAGACAATAACAAAGAATTTCCTAAAACTAGGAAAAACAAACTTAAACAAACATATGCAATAAAAATTGCACTGTACATTGTCAAATGAAAAATCCTCTCTACATTCCACTGAAGCCTTTAAAATTAAAAAAATCCTTAACCAAATAACCATTAGAAAGAAATTTCAAATGATAAAATTAATGATTCTTCTATTTTTATAACCAATATATACCTGAGTTACATTTAGAAACTACATTGCTTTCCTGTTTACAAAATACTAAGATGTATACTTAATTTTCATAGGAGCTAGACACAATTCTGCTTATCTTTTGAAATGCAAAATTACATTTTGATCATTAAGATATATTGAACAATATAGGAAAAAAGAAAAGTTAGGCATCAAACCAGATGATAGCTGAATCTAAGCTTTGATGATAAATCAAAATTAAGGCACAATAACCTTAGCAACTGCGAATCCATATTTTTACTATTTTCTTTAAGTGATTTTCTTGTTTTGTGAAACTCAAACATAAGGCCAAGGGGAATAAAAGAAAAAAGACTCTATTTCACGTTCAGTCATAAAGTGATGAATCAAAGAAACCAGTTTTAAGAACTATGTCTGAGGAAAAAGAGAAATAAAGTTACGTAAATATTAAAATTATCTTTTTTTCCTAACATATTTATTAAGCATGACACTGGGGTTATAAAGTCAAAAAAAGAAAGAACAGACCCCACCCTCAAAAAGCTTACATTCTACTAGAGAATACAATATAGAAATGGCAAATATACATAGGGAGATCATGAAAACCTTCCTTAAAGGATGCTAATAATCATTGAGGAGGTAAAGGTGAAGAAAACAGAATATTTCAGGTGCCCCTTGCCCTTAAGGAGCTTACAGTATAGTGACTTGAGAATATAAGGAATATAAGGCTGAATGACCACCTATCAATGATCTTGTTTAGTTGTTTCAGTCACGTTGGGACTCTTCATGGCCCCATTTGGGGTTTTCTTGGCAAAGATCCTAGAGTTTTTTGCCAATTCCTTTTCCAGCTCATTTTGTTGTTGCTGTTATTCAGTCATCCAGTTATGTCTGAGTCTTTGTAATGAAACCCCATGGACCATAGCAGACAAGGCCCGTCTATTTTCCACTATTTCTTGAAGTCTGTCCAAGTTCATGTTCATTGTTTCCATGATACTATCTATCCATCTTATTCTCTGCCGTCCCCTTTTCCTTTTGCCTTCAATCCTTCCTAATATCAAAAAGTACTATCTTTTCATTATGTGGCCAAAGTATTTAAGCTTTAGCTTCAGTATTTGACCTTCCAGTGAACAGCCTGAATTAATTTCTTTAAATATCGAATGACTTGACCTCCTTGCTGTCCAAAGGACTTTCAAAAGTCTTCTACAGCACTATAATTTGAAAGTGTCGATTCAGCAGCACTCAGCTTTCCTTATAGTCCAAACTTTACAACCATACATTGCCACTGGAAACACCACAGCTTTGACTATGTAGTTCTTTGTCAGCAAGATGTCTCTGCTTTTAGTATATTGTACAGATTTGCCATAGCTTTCCTTCTAAGGGGCAAGCATCTTTTAATTTCATGGTTACAGTTGCCATCTGCAGTGATATTTGAGCCCAAGAATATAAAACATGACACTGCTGACATTTCTTCTCCATTTGCCAAGAAGTGATAGGACCAGTTGCCAAGATCTTTGGGGTTTTTTGTTTTGTTTTGTTTTTTATATTAAGCTTGAAAGCCACTTTTACACTCTTCTCTTTCACCCTCATCAATTCCTCTTCACTTTCTGCCATCAGACAGCTCATTTTATACATGAGAACTGAAGCAAATAGTGAGCTGCCCAGGGTCACACCTGCTAGAAAGCGACTGAGGCTGCTAATGAAATCCACGAAACAAAAATGGTTAAAAATTCCCTATGTAGAAAGATGGGGAGCAAATAGCAAAGAAAAATCAAATAACTGGGGCCATCTGATGCAGAAGTATTCCAATTTGATTATAAATACATTCCAACTACCTTTTTCTGGACTGCACTGTTTCCTTTTAGGGAGGTAGGAAACTCTCTAAGAAGCCTTTTAAGAAGCCTTTTACCTTTCTAGAGGTATGTGGTACATTTGCCCAAGTTTCTGGAATCTTCTGAATATAGTGGCTAGCATTAAATTGGGAGTCAGGAGAATGTGGGTTCAACTACTCTAGATACTAGCTGTATAACTCTATGCAAATCACTTAATCTCTACCCTCAGGAAACTCTTAGGATTTCCAGGCTTTTCTATCTATCTGCCTTGCAACCTCCTTTTAATGTGTTGTCTCCCACAACTACAATATAAGCTCCCTGAGAACAAGGACTGCCTAGCTTTTTCTACTTGTCTCCTCAGAGCTCAGCAAGTCACTTAACCCCAATTGCCCTAAAAAAAAAAAAGAGTACCAGCCCTGAAGTCAGGAGGACCTGAGTTCAAATACGGCCTCAGACCAAACACTTGATACTTACTAGCTGTGTGACTCTGGGCAAGTCACTTAACCCCAATTGCCTTAAAAAAAAAAGAAAGAGAGATACCCTAAGTAAATTAGAAGAGCATGGAACATATTACCTATCATACTTATGGAGAGGAGAAGAATTTATGAATAAATAAGAGACAGAGAGCACTGTGAAATGGATAATTCTGATCACATTAAATTAAAAAGGTTTTGTACAAATAAAACCAACGTAGCCAAGATTAGAAAGAAAGCAGAAATTGGGGGAAAATTTTTATAAACAGCTTCTTGGCTAAAGGTCTCATATCTCAAATATATAGAGAATTTTGGAAATTTGTAAGAAGTCATTCCGCAATTGATAAATGGTCAAAGAATATAAACAAGCAGTTTTTCAATGAAGAAATCAAAACTATACACAGTCATGAAAAAATGCTCTAAATCATTACTGATTTGAGAAATGCAAATTTAAACATTGAGATATCCTCTCACATCTATCAGACTGATTAAAATGATAAAAGGGGGAAATGACAAATGTTGGAGGGGAATGTGAAAAAACTGAATACACTACTAGTAGAATTGTAAACTGATCCAACCATTTTGGAGCAATCTGAATTATAAAACCTTGTATACTTTTTAACTCAGCAATACCATTATTAGTTTCCCAAGGTGATTAGGGAAAAGGGAAAAGAACCTATATGTTATAAAATATTTATGGTGGCTCTCTTTGTGGTCATAAAGAACTGAAAATTGAAGGGATGATCATAAATTGGGGAATGGCTAAACAAGTTGCAGTATACAATTGTGATAGAATAGTACTATGCTATAAGAAATGAGGGGGTAGGTTGGTTTTAGGAAAAAAGCATGGAAAGACTTGCATGAAATAATGAAAAGTGAAATGAGCAGAACCAAGAAAAAACTGTACACAGTTACAGCAATATTGTTTAAAAAAAGTTATTCTGAATATTATATCTACTCAAATCAACTACTAAAAACCTATGAAGGAAGATGTTATTGACCTCCAGGGAAAGGAACTGATAGAAATATGCATAGTATGATTTTACATACACGGAGAGAGACACACACTCATTTACAAATAATGGTCTTCTCCAGTGCAGGGTGGGGAGGGAGGGAGGGAACCTAAAATGTAACAAAAAAATTTTAATTAAATTAAAAAAAATTTTTAAGTATTAAAACCATCCTTAGAAACTAAAGGCTCAGGTTATTGTCATCATTTCCTGATAGCCTGAATACAAAACAGTCATTAGCTCCAAGTGCTCTGTGCTACCTAGCAGATAGAAGATAGACAACTCAGGCAAGGGAGCAGCATTCAGCTGAATCAACTCCAGGGATTCTCAATGCATATACTTGTTGACTATCCTCCTGCTAGAAATATGAACATGAATGCTGATACAGGCAAGATCTTCTTACCAAATTCGCCAATTCTGGCATATTTAATAACAGAAACTGTTGCCAATGATCAGAGTGAGATTGGCACAAGCTCTTCCAAGAAACAATGTTCATTCACTAGGAGTAGAATGCAACATGGTTCTTCCCTAGTTTTAAAGAGAAGTACAGTAATGGCTTAAACTTGGGTAGTGGTACCCAGTGCCACATCCTTGGTTGTTTATTTCAGGGCCTGTTACGTTCCTCATATTAGTGAAATTGCAGTACAAGGTGACATAGCTGATCTGGTTGCTGCTTCAGGTCCTGAAATACTCACTGATGATACATTTATTGCTTGATACTTTTTTTATATATGTCTCAAATATATTTTGATTGAATGGATTGGTGTGACACTACATCTTAGCCAGCTTCAACAAGCCATATTCTTACCGTCTGACTTTCTGCCAAATGCCTACTTTCCCTCCCCTACCCACCTTTTTCACTTCTTATTCAAGAAACTGTAGTCAAATAAATTCTACTATCGTTTCTTGAAAGATCCTATCAGTCAATTGCCCTATGGCTTCAACGCCTCATCTCTACGACCTCCCAAACCAAAACACTCTTCTCCGGCACATAAAAGTTTATTGACTGAATGATTCATTATCTTCCCTAATTAGAATGTAAGCTTCTTTAGGGCTAGGACTGATTTGCTTTTCTATTTATATCCTCATAGCTTAGCATATTGCCTGGCACGTAGTAAATATTTAATAAATATTTTTAAATTATGCTCCAAGAACGCAATAAAGTCATAGAATAGTGTTTCCAAAATTAATGTGGCACATAATAATTAGTGGTTTGATACATAAACAACCTGTAAGCACTAGCAGGGGCAAGGAAATATAGACTATCCCAGTTTAAAAAAAAGTTATTTTTAAAATTTTCTGATTTTTTGAAATTTCTGAAATCTGCTTCAGAAGATTTGCAATTTGAGTACTCCCTCCAGTGATGGAGATTACAACTCATCCTTGCCTGCTCAACCTTTGTAATTCTTGTCTCTATTTCCCATGGGTCACCAAGAATTGACCCAATGTGGTAGGGACCTTCCTCTTATTATCTTAAATATTGCTGTCAACCTGTAATCCTTTATTCTCACTACATAATTGGCCCGCTTTCTAATTTGACTAAACATTTCTTAATGTTTAATTAATAAGATACCAATTCATCTACATAAATCCTTGTTTGGAATGTGCTACAGTCCCCTCACAACCCTGTGCCTCTCCACTGCCTTTAGGTAACTCTTAACTCAAAATCAAGACATCATCCAAAGAATATTGGTGTTAAAGATATAGACCTTTATTAGGGGGGAGAATTTGAAGTCTTTAAATTCTACAATTTTCCAAAGGTAATCCAGCCAATCTTTCCCCTCTTTTCAATTCATTGCCCAGCTGATACCCCAAAAACTGTAGCATAAACTATATGTAAAGATAAGAGGGAAAAGGTATCTTATCAAAATCTTTCTAGGTGACAAATATGATCCTGGTATTGAAACCAAAGAGATAAAAAAAATAGAAAAATAAAATTATATATACAATATCATTAATATTGATGCAGACATGTTAACTAAAATTTTGGCAAAAAGGCTATGCCATTATACTTTTTTTTAAAAAATCATTAAATATGATCAAGTTGGATTTAGACCAAGAATCATGCAACAGCAGGTTAAAAACAACAAAAAGCATAGGAATAAAATCTATCTAAACCAAAAAGCTAGCATGGTTTGTAACTGAAACAGCAGAAGTTATCCCAAGAAGACAGAGGCATCCCCAATGTCTTCAAAATTATTTAGCATAATGGTAGAAATGCTAATTATAAAAATGACATGAGAAAAATGGAGGGTATAAGCATAGCCAAAAAAGCAAAAATTACCTATATTTACACGTGATGATGGTTTATGGTGAGAACATTAGAGAATCAATGGAAAAAACTAATCAAAACACTAGGTCCAATAAAGTAGAATACAAAATAAGCTACAGAAGTTTGCATATGTGATTATTACTAACAAAATCCAAGAGGAAAAAAAAGAAAAAAATTCATTTAAAATGAGTAATATATTTGGGTATTTACTACCAAAACACCTACTACAGTTGAATAATCATACACTCTTTAAAAAAAAATAAAAGATTATTTTAAAAAAGAAAAACTACCATGCATGGTTAGGCTGTACCAATATTATAAAAATATAATCTAAATTAATTTATGAATTTTAGAGCTATGCCAATCTAATTATCAAAGAATTGGCTACGTAAATGGATGAAAAGGTAACAAAAATGTCTACAATCTCAATTAAGTTGGGGTGGGGTGGTGGGGAGGGAGAAAAGGAATGAATGGGACACAATTCAGAAACAATTGAACACAATAACATAATAAATTCAAGAACACAGAACTACTAGGTATTAGATTCCCTAGAACCAACAAGAAACACTGGAAAAAGTTGGAGGTATTTTGGCAGTAATAAGGTTAAGACTAACATCCGACCTACACTGTATGCCACTATAAATTCCAAAGAGATATATATTCCTAGATATAAAAGATCACATCATTTTTTAAAAAACTGTGGAGAAAGGAACTAATGTTCATATTTATAGCTAGGGAAGAATTCTGAACAACAACAAAAGGAACAGATAGATTAAAAACAGATAGATTGAAAATCTTAATTACATTCAATGTAAAGCCCCTCCCCCCAAAAAGAACACCCAAAATATCAATGCAGCTATAAGCGAAACTGGAAACTGAGGGGGAAAACTGGTCATCAAATTTTACTCACAAATACCTGAAATCTGTAGTATACAGGGAATTAACCCAAATATATGAGGCCAAGAGCCTTTCTCCAATGGTTAAGTGGCAAAGTTATGAATAAAAGTTTTAACTATAAGGAATGACTATATGGATAATGATGCTTTCAATTTGTTTAGGGTCATTTTTACTTCTTCATGCAGTATATACACAGTTGGGATGTTAAAGTCTAAATGTGGTCACTCTCCTCTAATTGATGAAGAAATGAGTTTGTCATATATACCACTACAGATCTAGAGTGAGTTCCCTCTCCTTGAAGGTCCTTAAGCAGAGGCTGGACAACCATCTGTGGGTTATATTAACAGCAGGGATTCCCTCTATATGTGATTTGCACTAGATAGCTAATGAAGTTCTTAGAAACTTCCAAATTGTATATGATTTTGTTCAAGTCTGCATGTGATCTTTTCCATTTTTTTAAAAATCTACTGACCTCCTTTCAGTTTTATCCTTAAACACATTTCATGATATGGTATTGCTTAGAATTTATATGCTAAAGCAATGTTGCCCTTAGCTGCCATATCTCTTTGCTGGGCAAAAAGATTTAAGTCTTTGATGACAGAGGTAGGTTCTGGACATTATTATTTATTCTCCTTGTTGTAGTGATTGATTATACTGGTTAAAAAACAGTAATAGTTTGGGTTGATGTTTGTTCTTCTATCTATTTTTTCAGTGTGAATACCTTTTTTAAATAGGTCAGGTTGGAGCTGCCTCAAATTCATTCCACATCTCATTTTTTTTTTAAAGTTAGTTTTTCTATGCTTTTGACCTTTACTCTAATAACAGTAGACTGACTGTACAAAGACAGTTTATTTGGAAATGAATCTCATGTTGAAAACTAGTCATCTTTTAAAATATAAGCAACTTCATTTTTAATGTTATCTTGTGTTTGCCACTGTGCAGGACCTCCTGGTTCATTTTGAAGAAAGATTCTACTACCATAACAAACCTTAAAATACTTTAGTGGGTACTTTCATCGGTGTAAGCCTTCCCTCCATTTGTGAAACTAAGCAAAACTAACTGGCAACACATATACATTTATCTGTCATTTCTCTGTACATCCTCTACCCCTCTCATGACGGAACGGATGCATTATTGCTCTCTGGGGCCAAGACTGGTCTGTGAATTTAATCTGAATTCACATATTATAAGGTCGTGTTCCAAAACACTATGTTTTGGTTCTGCTTTCTTCCCTTAGTTCATATAAGTTGACTTATTGTGGCAAAATAGTTTATTATATTCTATACCAAAATTTAGTCAGCCATTCCCTAATCAATAGGCACTCATGTTTTTGCCACCCACTTCCTTAATCCTTCAGTATGGTCCCAGGCCATCAACCTTGATTTGGATATACTCTGGACTACTCCTAAACCCCTTGGTGAACCAGTTGAATTCTATCTAAACTATTCTCTATTCTTTAAGGCCCCTGCCACTCTGTGCTATCTCCAATTACATCTTTCTAAACCTCAACCTTGCATTAGAAACATTATCTACCTTCTTCCTTCCAACTCACAAGGTGCTGAACAAATCTGGAGAAAATTAAAAAACACTGACAGATTCCAGCACAAATTTATGTTGGCTAATCTCAAATAGGCCAGGTGTAGCCATTAGAATGCTTAAACTTCAGAAAAGGCTTACCTTTCAAAAACAATGTTCCTCAATTTGGGAAGAAAAGTATGGCTTAAGCTCTAATGACACTAATGAAACTGCCATACAAACTCCTGTCAGCAGATTGAGAAATTGATGTAAAATGGACGGAGCATTTGTGAGCTTGTTACTATCCATTATCACACCCAATGCCAGAAAAACACTCCAGCTTGCCAGGAAGGCAGGCACATGAGCAGAGAAAAGAGAAAGGGTATAGCCAATGCTTATATGCAAAAGATGACCTGAATCCGAAGAGAATGAAAATTCTACATCATCAACTTCACAAATACTGGGAATCCAAAAAAACTGACTGCCATACGTAAACACTGTCACCCCTCTCAAGATGGTGGCACTTTTATTCTAAGTAAAAAGACTTAGATCAAGTACTAGAGCCTGTAATTTAATGTAAAAAGAAATATAATTTAAAAAAAACAACAGTTCCTTATAGGCTACATTTGTAAACTGAAAATAGATACACCAGGTCATGTCTGACCAGGCTAAGGCTCAAAGGTCCAAGACTAAAGAGGCAACAAAGAGTCTAGAGGCTAAGAAAGAAGATATCATCAAGACTGTCCAAGGAAAAGACCAAGAAATTATCTCTCACACACACACCTATCCGCTCTGTATAGTACCCTTCTACAAAGCTTATTCAATAAAACTTACTAAACTACCAACAAAAAATAAAACTGTAAGTGGGCCCTCACTGTAGCAAGGCAATTCTACTACTTCTCCTTAATTGATTCTCTATCCTATAACCACAGTGGCTATTTCAAATCTCTTCTCTCCTCAAGCCTCTGGTAATACTCCTTCCCCCATCCTCAAGGCTGAAGATTAGCCTCATCTTTAAATGAAAAAAAAATGAGGCCATTAGATGAGAGCTCTAACTTCTCCACTCCTTATCTCACATTTCTCTAATATTATCCCCCACTAGCTCCTCCTTCATTCTAGTTTCCAATGATCAGGTGACCTTTCTGTTTGCCAATGCCAATGAGCCAACACTTCTATAATAACTCATGATTTCATTTTTACCAACCTTCTCCAACAGACTGCCCCCATTCTCTAATCTCACCCTATCTACTGGTTCCTTCCCTATAACCTAAAAACAATCCCATATCTCCCCTCTCCTTAAAAACAAAAACCATCACTTTGTCCTACCATCCCTACTAGTTACAGTCCTACATCTCTCCTCCCCAAAAGGGTGGGAAGAAATATAGGGTAACCTATATTTCTACTCTCTTTCTTCACTGAAGTCCTTAAGAAAGCCCTTCCTCTCATACTTTTCTAATTCTGCAACCATATCAAATCACTACTATCATTTACTGGAAAGAATGCGTCAATCCACTCCCCTATGGTTCCCCATTCACCATCACTGTAACATTCCAAACCAAAATATCCCTCCTTGGTCATCATTCTCCAATATATATCATTTCCTTTTTATTTGTATCCCTTTTATTTACTATGTGCTTATCACAGTAAAAGTTTAATAAATTATTTTTATTCATTGATTCATGTATTCATTCAAGCAGAGATTATCAGAAGTCGTGTAAATGGGATAATGTAATGGGATAAGATGAACTGGACTTGATCAATGCCCAAACCTTCTCCTTCTGCCATTTTATAATTCTAATTCATGCCCCTTATTTTAGAGAGGATGTCAGCCCGAAGGTCAAGGAATTTTCCTTAATTAATAGCAGATCCAGAACTAAAACTCAGATATTCTGATTCAAAGTCCAATCTTCTTTCTACTACATCATTATGTAGATAGACCATGTCTGTCTTTTACTGTAATCCTAAAAGTGTTATTCTATACTATCTTTCCCAGCAATATAATTTCCGTTCGTTCCTTCATTTATTGTTAGTCCTTTTGTTATCATCTAACTCAAGTTACTTAATAAAATAATTTTAACTGGAAACGATCTTCAAGGCCAACTAAAAGTTCACTCAATTCTGCATATCCAAGGTAAAACACATCCATGTGGCAGTTATTGGCTAGGGTCCAGACCAAACAGATCCAGTAAGGAGGACTGATACAAAAAGTGATCTCAAAGGCAAAAGGTTAGGATAACTCCTCCCAAAGAATCAGTCAATCAGACTAATAGGTTGTACATATATCACAAAGGTGACCAACTGATTGATATAAGGTCACTTGATTTGACCCACAGGAAACTATTCCCATTACTCATTACAGGGTTCCTAAGGACACCACACATGCAGGCCAATAAAGCAGATAAAAAAAATTTTTTTTTTGGTTATTAAACTAAGGATGTGTTGTCATGGAAAATATACAATTAGAATGAGTTCAAAACTCATACTGACATAGTAGTAAAAACAATTCAGGGCACTGCTAACCATCTTATGCCTGCTTTGAATTACAGTTCTACTGCTTTTCTTCATCATTTTGCCAACTCAGATTTTCTTTTTCTTATTTTCCCAGTCCTGCATGATTCTAATCCATTACAATACAACTTATTTAATAATTATTATAACTAATAAGATGGTACTTTACAGTTTGCAAAGCACTTTATTATGAAATTTGGTCTTCAAAACAAACATGTGACATAAATACTGTAGAGAGTAGATTTTAGAGATGATATAGCTATTATTCAGAATCATACATGTTTTAGAGGAAAGACCTGAACTCAAGCCTTACTGACTTCAAATTTAATACTCTAAAAATTATACCACATTACCTCTTTTATTAAAGAAACCAAAGTCTGCACTATGTTTTGGAATCAGTACAAATTCAGTTCAATGTCCCACACCATTTACAACACAAATAATCACAATGATGACCCTGAGCTAGCCCTTAAAAGGTTAAATTATGTTCAGTTATATACTTGCCTACATAGGCTGCAACTGAAACTCCCCTGAAAAGCAGGGAAGTATTTAATGCTTTTTAGATTTTCATCAGAGGGTTAAAACAAAAGTATTAGTGATTAATTGCATATGGTTGCTAGAATCATATAAGCATTTCAATTTTTCAACTTAATTGGTAGAATAAGGAAAGACAGAAATATGGACAAAATTTTGCATTTATTGAAGTAGCTGAACCTGAGAGGTTGGATAATAGGTGGGACTAGATGGCCACTAAAGTCCCTTCAAATTCTAAAATTTCTGACTCCATGATAACTTTAAGCTACCAAGAAAACTTAAGTTCCCTTAAATAACCTCATTCCTCCTCATTCTGAATAACTAGAATTACTGTATTATCATTACAGTAAAATGACCATATAAATATTTGAAAGAGCAAGGTAATAATATTTTATTTCAATTATTTCTTTTAAATGATGTATATAAAGATCTAGGAAAATTAATGTCTAAATAAAAAATAAACTTAAGATAAATGTAAAATTTTAATTCACAATCAGCCTACGTAACGATAGCTTCAATTTCTTAAACCTGTAATTTGAAAATACCAGTGATCTTAGGTTGGGTCTCATCACTAAGGAGTAAGAGTGATTCCTCAAAATTCAAAAGAAGAAACATTTCAAACTTTAAAATAAGAACCACACATGCCACGTGTCTGAATTTTGGATCCAATTTAATGATGTTTTTCTGCACATATTCAATGAAGTAGAAGGACATGGGTTCGAATCCCAGCTTATCTATTTACTCCTTATATGATCTCTAGGCCTCAGCTGCATTTGTAAAATGAGGAGACTGGATTAAATAATCTTTATAGTCTAGTCTAGCTCTAATCTTATAATTCGATGAAATACATAAAGCTAATTAAAATGGAAGATTAAAGTAATATTTATTCAATCCCAAATGATGATTTAACTTAGAAATTAAAAGTTAACCTAGAAAAAAAGATTCTTAAATGTCAATAGGGCTTATTTTTATCTGTGACTATCATGCATCCAGGTGTTTCTTCCATGTCCTTCCAACATCTTTCCAAATTTTTTTTAATGTTTTGATTTTCCAAATCCTGAAGCCAGAATTCACACACACACATACACACTCACTCACTCACTCACTTTAGCAGTAGAAAAACAAAACAGTTAACTAGGGCCCAAGAAAATGTGAATAATTTCTAAATTCAAGGTCATGATCTAAATGTCAACTAAATTTTAAAACCAGAATAAAGAATAAAAAGTTAATTTTTGAAAGTGGTTGGAGAACCACAAATGGGGAGGGGATGGAATACAAGATAGAAAATGAACTGTCTATAACTAAGTGGTATAGTTCTCATAGACTAAACATTTAAGCACAGACCTTTAAAATCACTAAAAACAATGACTTTTTCCAAAGAATCAGAAACCTTTTCCTGTTCTTCAAAATGTAAGACTTATAGTCTTATGTTTCTATTATAAAACCTTTAGAAAGTCAGCTTGATTTAAAACACTTTAGGAAAAAAACAATTCAAATGATACAATTTGTTAAAAATTTAAAAGTAATTAACATACAAGAAGTCCTAGCATAAACTAAATATTAACTAACTCAATCAAGGCCAGAAAAGCACTCTTAGTGTGTCTGAGTTAAACAGTTCAAGATAATGAAAATTTATTTCTGGTCTGAGAATTTTTAAAGAATTTAACCTTTGACCTCATTAATTTATATGAGCTTTTTATAAGCATAAAGGCTCTATAAGTAATTATTAATGTTAACTCATCTAGAGAGCCTATTCTTCCTCTATATAAAACTTTTGTTCCATAAATTAAACAAAATTCAAATATGTTGGTAAGAATTAATTTTCCAAACAAAAATATTGTAAATGGCTTCTTACCTCTAGTCCCGATGCATGTGACTACAAAAGATTTGCTTATTAGCATACATTCAAGCTAAACTGCTACAGAGAACATTCAAGCAGCCATTTTGAGACACTGCACTGTCTCAGTTGCACTGAAATGTAATTAAGATGGCTGCAATGTGCACTCCAGAACAAGCACACAGTGAAAAATCAGCAATGTATCAAACAAAGCACCTCCCACTTTGTCAGCCTGCAGGAAACTGAATAAGCATTGAGACAACAGCTAATGCATAAACTGCAACAAACAATGCAGCTTCTGAGAACATAACAATAAAACACAGAAGGCAGGAAGCCAGTTTTGTAATGTAACGCCTGTGAAGCAGGATATGCAATACAGACTTCAGATACTTCCAGATCCCAGATAGCTTAAACTCCATGTCATATATTAACAGTTACAGAGAAAGAGCCAAATCACACAGAGTAGGTAAATATTAGGGAATACTTTTCAAAGAAAATCTACATTTCAGTCCAGAAAAAAAAAAAAACCTTGCTCACAGCCATTTTATTTTTCATATTACATTTTCACAATGTTGTCAATCTTGGACATTTAGCTTTCAAATAGTGCTGTTCTTTAAAAGCTATAAAAACCAAAATTTATTGTTTCTAGAAGAAAATGCTAGGGAATTTAATCCAACCCAAGCAACAAAATACCCAAATCTTTGCAAATAAAAAAATACTTTGCAGAGTATATGGACAAATTGTGGAATTCACAAATTATTTTGAGTAGGTAGAGGTGAAAATACACTTAGAACTAGCAAAGTAATGAAGCTTATTTTAACTTCTTATTTAAAAAAAAAACTTCTCTTAAAACACTTATTGCACAAAAGCTGTTCTCTGGGTATCTCTAATTCTTTTCTCCTAAAATGGAGAAAGACACAAAGAAGTAAATGTATCCCTGGATAGGAAGATGAACAATCACAGTCACTATTCTCCTTTGGGAACAAAGGAAAGGCAGTAGCACATATTGTAAACCCTTTATGTCCCACTAGGTCTTAGGTGATTCCATTTAAGGGATATAAAGATACAACATATAGCTAACACATTTTAAAGCACATTTTGGGAAACACAAAGATAGGTGGCAATGTGGTGTCATGTAAAAAGGACTGTCTTAATAACACAGAAAACTAGGTATGACTGCCTGTGTGACCTTGGGCAAGTTATTTAACCTTTCTCGGTCTTTTTCTTCATCTGCAAATGAAAATGCTGGAGTAGATGACTTCAGAGCTCCCTTCTTGCTCTAAAATCCTAGGATCCCTCCCCAATCTACCAGCTACTTCCTTGTGATATCCACTACTCATCTTGGGGTGGGGGTGGGGAAGCAAGAGAGGGGTCAGGTTACCCAAATTTGGTTTTATTCTAAAGATAATTCTGGTGAGATGTCAAGGTAAAATATGATTACAAATGCAACATGTACTATGAATAAAAAAAGCCTTTCTTCTAAAAGATCGAGGCTAAATTATTTTATAGTTTTAAATATATTCTTTGAAGTTTTACAGCAAACTATGTTCAAGATACGGTGTCAGACCCACCGAGTAACTTCAGAAACCTATTTAGTAGATCTTTTCAGAATATTTTATCCATAACACTGTAAATTACCAGAAACTTTAAACCATCTCATTCTTTTTCAACAATTTTTTCAATGTGAAATGGAAAAAGCAAGGCTACTTGATTCTGAGTCTTTCTTTTCAGCAAAGCAGCTTGATCCTGTATTAAATGCTACTTTTATTTTTTTTCTATTGTGTCCCGCCCCCCCCACCAGCATCTTGCACAGTGCCTGACACACAGCACATAGTAAGCACTTAATAAAGGTTTGCTGATTGGCTAATTGATTCATTGACACTTTTAAATGGGGGAGGGGGGAAAAGAAGCATTTGTTAAGCTCCTGCTCTGTGCCAGGCACTGTGCTAATAAGAGCTTTACAAATATTATCTCATTTCATTTGAAGGAAATATTCTAGGATTTTCCCATTGCTACTGTCCTTTTCCTACACCTACCATAGGTATCAGTCCTCTTTCTCCTGCCATACTGTCTGGTTTTCACTACTACAATAGGACACAGGATTCAATCAATAAATGTTTATTTAACCTATACACAGAGTACTTGGGGGGAGGGGCGGTTCAAGCTACCCAGGCACAGTGTCAGTCTTTCCTTTTCCTTCTAACCTTACAATCCAAAATCTGATCCTCACTACTTATTACATAGCCCTCCTGGTTGAAAGAAGGACATGGTGACTGGAGAAACAACTGACACCACTGAAGCATCGGCAGTTGTGCTGGCAAAGTGCCAGGGGCTGCTAAACCCTACTGAGGGATCAGACCCCAGAGGCCAGAACTAGGAACAATGGATGGAAGATACAGAGAGATTATTTTAATTTGCTACAACAAAAAACTTCACAACAATTAGGAGCTGTCTAAAAATGTAATGGCCTACTTCGAGAAGTAGTATATTCTCCAACACAAAGAGTTCTTCAAGCTAAGGGTGACATACCATGGTAATAAATGCAGAGGTGAGGATTAGGTATAGTTAGGATACACAACCACAGGATAAAGTGAGGGTATATAACATTACTTTTCAATAAATGCAAATTTTTAAATGTTAGAAAAATCTGCTTTCTCTGCTTCTGAGGTATTAATAATACCCGATTAGTACTAATTTGTGATACTGTGTGTTATGATAAAGGCCCAGAACTTTTGGGTCACATATGGGATGCTATTTTCAAACCTTGCCTAAGGTCAACAATGATCAGAATTATACATTCTTAAGGGTTGGAAAGAATCTTAAAGATAATTTATTCCAACCCATACGTGAACAAGAATTCCTTTTACAGTATATAACCACTTGAACCAGTCGTGGTTCAAGGAACCAGGGATATTTGTTTAGCCTTGAGGGGAAAATGGGGGTGAGAAGGAGAGTGGGTTTACAATTACTTAAAGTAAAAATGAATTTAGAGTTATACAAAAGAGGGATTCGATTTATTCTGTTTGGAACCATAGGGCAGAAAACAAGAACGATCAATAGAAGTTAAAAGGAGATAAGATTTTGGCTCAACCTAAGGAAGACCTAACTACGTGATCTATTAAAAAAAAAATAGAATGGATTTCATCATCAATTAGTTAGTGTCTCATCATTAGAAGTGTTGAAGTTGAGGCCAAACAGTACACTTCTTGGGAGATGTTTATGCTTCAGGAAAAATTTAGGTTATATGAACTCTACAGTACTCTATGATGGATCTCTAAGGTCCAGCCTATGATGTACAATGACAATGAGAAACAGGGCACTGATTATCAACAGAATATCATCTCCTAAATCAGGACGGAACTATGACAAATTTAGTAAGCTTAAGGCATCATATCAATTCCATATAATTAGCATATTACAATTTAGGCATTCCATACATTCTTAATTCCACTAAGTAAAGTCACATAATTTGGATAATATCTATATTTATTGTATCCACTTCCAGTAGCCATTCTCCTATAGTTCTGACATGTTACCAAACTTACCATATTTATTAATTTCATTAACTGTTCTATTTTTAAAATTTGAACTCAAACATGATTATTTTAAAAACATTTAACAGAACTTAGAAATGTTTTACTCAGAAAGTTCTCTCACATGAACAGTAAGTTTTATAGATTCAAGCATATTTCAACCAGAAAATGAAAAGAAATTAAATATGTATCCTTGAATTCCAAGAGGTAATAATTCATAACCTTTTTGATAAAACATTCTAAAGTCAACTGCTCAGAAACAACTGGTCAGCAAGATCTGCAATCATTCACAACTGTTCAAACAGCAGTACTGCTAGGTAAAATAGCAATCAATATCAATCAATAAACATGTATTAAGTGCCTACTATTCACCATGCACTGTGCTAAGCACCAGGGATACAAAGAGGCAAAAGTAGCATCAATTATAGCCACAGAAAATACTAAAATGTTCTAATTTTTAAAACTCAATAATTAAGAAAAATTAGAATAAGGCAAATGAGAAATTCCTTAAAACAATCTAGAATAGCTATATGGCAGTGGTTCCCATCCTATGGGAATCCATGTATATATCAATCATTGTTATTTTCATCTTTATTTAGCTTCAACTAAATATCAAGTGATTTATGAAAGCAATTACTACAATGGGATAGTGTATTCCATGAAATTTTTTGGACCTTAAAAAGTTCCTTATATTAAAAAAAAAGTTGAGAATGCCTGTGTCCTGTCTGGACACAACCATATTCACTGCTAAAGCTCAATGTGCTTGGATTTACAATAAGTTACAGTTACTGACAGGTATCCTTTCTTCTTTTCCATTCTTCCCCCCAAATGGTCTAGCCTACTCATTCCGTTATGGAAAAAAAAAAATCTGTTCTGTCCCATGTTGTTCTCTAACCATTTATTTTAAATTTCTAATAGCATCTTTTTTCTCAAACCAGATTCTGGCCACCTATATCATTCCTTAACCATTGCTGGTTAACATAGGTTAGCTTAGCAATTTTTGAACTCAATTTCAAAAATTAATCATACCATGTATCTGTTCAAGAAAACCTTTGATTGTCTAGGAATAAATATACAGAAAGTGTATAGTTGAAAGATCTACATAAACATAAATTAAATGGCTGCCAACAGTAGTCAAATGTTAAGATTCAAAACTTGAAACCAGGTTTTCAAACAGTCTATTATAGAACTACCACAATACCTTCTTCTTCTAAGAAAATGCCTTTAGATGCAACAACATGGCATCTAAAAATACATTTCAATTATTTATCTAAACTATTTGAAAATTACCACTTATTCCACTTTTATACTGCTCAACTGTAAATTATTTACCTACCTTGCTTTGATAACCTTTACACTTCCTTTTGTTTATTTAATTCCTTGGTTGAGATTTACTTAAAATTTCCTAGTTGCCCAAATTAACAATCTGTTGATTCTTACTCAGAAAGCAAATTTCAACCTAGGGGGAACTGAATTAAGTGTTTATATCCTGCATTCAGTCTACCAACCAAAATTCTTTTAAAAAAACACTAAGTTATTTTTCTCCCCCCCCCCAAATATTTAGAGTCTAGCTCTAATGTGAAATAAACAGCAAGAAAAAAATTAAGGAGCAATAATAGTACACTGGAAAGAAAAGTTCAAAGCATTTCTTAAAAAATTTTCTGCAGTGACTTTACTTATTTTGTGTTATAATCAGAGAATCTCATAAATGTAAATACAAAATGTATTATAGAAAGGTTAATAATAATTCAATAAACTATACTGGAATTAGAGCATTATGAGAACTAAGTGGACTGAAAAGTTTCAAAACACAGAGACTTAGCAGAAGCTGAAACTACATGGAAACAGTAAGAAGTAAACAGCAGGGCAGCTAGGTGGATAGAGCACAGTGGATAGAGCACTGGCCCTGGAGTCAGGAGGACCTGAGTTCAAATGCAGTCTCAGACCAGACACTTGACACTATCTGTGTGACCCTGGGCAAGTCCCTTAACTCCAATTGCCTCACAAAAAGTAAACAGTATCTCTCTGTCATCCTGTTTGCTGTAAGGATTGTCCTGAAGATGCTTTCTGTATATTTACAGAAGATGAGTTTTATTTTCTAATACTTTTATTCAATTACAAAAAGTTATCATTTTGTCCACCAGCAAAATAGCAGAATATTAAACATAAAATAATAACAGCAAGATAACAACATGTCCTGGGACAATTTCTCTCTGAACTCCATCAAATTGAGAATTGGTTAACAATAAGATAGATATTTACAAATTTCCTTAATCTGATTTGAAGTAACACATAAATGGGAGATCAAGATTAAGAGGCCAATCCCATACCTCCGTCGCTAAGTCATTTACAAAAAGGCATTTTTAAAAATATTAATTTTATGCTCCCAAACCAGAATAAGTGGCCCACTCTCCCCAGAGTCCTTTGTACCACTCCTGCAGTCCTTCCTTCTCCAAAAAGATAAACAGTTTCTCCCAGCCACTTTCCTTTCTTTCTAGCAAAGGTCTGAATGAAGCTTATAACCTTCCCTGTCTAAGCCTGTCTCAGATGATAAAAAGCACCAGGATAAAACCGCTAGTTCTGTAACAATAAGAAAATTACCTCTTAAAAAATATTTTAACCTTCTAAATTTACTCATATTTGATTCAATTCAATAAGTATAAGCTGAATGCTTACTATGTACTTAGGATATTCTGTCTAGCAGAAAATTTATTATGTAAATAATTTTATTATTTTTATGTACATAGTTCTATTATTATCAGGTATACTTCAGTCAGGAAAACATGGCCTATGTCTTAAGAAAATCTAACAATTGCCTTGGAAATTAACACCAATGATATCCCCGGAACACAGATAACTAAAAGAAACATATAAGATCAAAAGCTATTCCTGAATAGTTAAGTGGGCAAAAGATATAAATAGACAATTCTCAAAAGAATTGCAAATTATTTAATAACCATGTGAACATGTTCCAAGATGATAAAATTAAAGAAATATGAATCAAAACAACTAAGGTTTCACCTCACATCCAACCATTTGGCAGACTTCAAAAGACAAGAAAAGTCAGTATTAAAAGAAATAGGAAAAGAACAGCACACTAATACATTGTTAGTGGAGCTGTGAATTGGTCCAACTACTGTGTTCTGAAAAAGAATCTGGAATTGTGCAAATAGACTAAAATATCTAGACCTGCTGACCTAAAACTTGCCCTGCCAGGCATACACACCCAAAAGAGGTCAGTGACAAAAAACCACATATAACAAAATATTTAGAAAAGCACTTTTTGTGGTAGCAAAAAACTGGGGAAAAAGTCAATGAACATTGATTGGGAAATGGCTAAACAAGTTGTGGTGCAAAAATATTATTGATGTGCCATTAGAAATTATTGATATGACAAATATAGAGAAGCAGGGAATGATACAATAATATAAACGTTAAGAATAACAATACCTAATCAATCAAAACTGAATGCTGAAAAATTATAATGACTATGACTTCACCCCAATGAAGCATGAGAAGGCACTTCCCTGCAACTCTGCAGAAGTTGGGGACCACAGGTATGGGAGACTTTTTTTGACATTGAGTTTTGTAAAACTTTTTCTTTATCCCTTAATAATTTATTACAAGGGATAGTTCTCTGGAAGGGGGTAGGCAGAGGTGTGCTGGTAAATGTTTAACTGGCTCCAAGTTCCACACACTTTTAACTTTAATCTATATTACTAACATTTTTTCATCACTACCTTAAGTCTAGACAATCAATAAAACAATAAATCAACCCTCATTTGTAGCATTTGCTGATTTCTGAAGTGTAAATGCTCACACTGGAAAGTCATCTTGCCAGTTCCAATGGGAAATATAGGTGATAGAAAAAAGACAACAATATAAAAAATCTTTCAAAGAAAAATTAGGACCAAATCACTACTTCATTTGTTTATATGCTCAAGCTGAAAATAGTAACAATATTTTCACTTCTTTTAATAAATAATATAAACATAAGCCAACCCAGTATACAGGAACTACTAGGATAAAAAAACTCCCAAACTAGGGTTCTGCCCTTTAGCTATTAAAGTTGTTTAAAAAAAAAAACAAAAACACAAAGCAACTGGTTCCAACTTATCTTTTCAGTCTTGTTGAAATATTACTACCCCTCCCACACTCTTAGATCCAGCCAGATTGGCCTTCTTCTCTGTTTCTCATATTGGCAAGTGATTTCCTCATTTAATTTGCATCAACCATCTTCCACGTACTTTCAGACCTCACAGAAGCCTTCCCTTCCTTCAAGACAGTTCGAACATTCATTTCCTAATCCCTGCTCTAGTAGGTGCTGGTGCTCTCTTGCTAAGTGCCTTTAAATTTATTTCGTATTTGCCCACGCTCTCTCTGTCTGTCTGTCTGTCTGTCTGTCTCTCTCTGCATTATTAGTAGCCTACTGTGTGGCAGGTGCTGAGGTGGGTAATGGTGATACAGAGAGAAAAAGATGAAATAATCCATGTGTTCCAGAAGCTTCCATTCTTCTGGAGAGAAAGAAAGAGGGAGATGGAAGGAGGGAGAGAGAAGGGGAGAAGGGGGGGGGAGAGGGGGGGAGGGGGGGAGAGAGAGAGAGAGAGAAAGAGAGAGAGAGAGCGCGAGCGTGATCCCTCCTCAACATATGCAGACAACAACTCAAAAATAGAGTTCTCCTGAGGCAGGAAGACTTAGGCTCAAAGCATGCCCCCTTGCTAAACCTCGATCACTTTCCTTGACTGTAAAAACAGGGGTTAGAGCAGATGATCTTAGTCTAGGGCCAATTCTAATATTCTTGGAATTCAACTTATCTACCCTGGCAGGCAGAGACTTGCCTTCTTTGTATCCTCCACAGTATCTGCCACATGGCCTCAAAAAGAAGAAATGTTCCATCAATATTTGCTAAAGTACAAGCCATTCAAAAGGGTTTTACAGAAAACCCAAACTATTGTGGCTAATCAGGAGTTAAATGAAGGTGGGAAATTTGGGAGGGAATGATAATCATTGATCTTTATGGCTGGCAGGAAGAAGCTGGCCTTTCCACTGTCAAAAAAGTCAAAGGAGCTGACAGGAAATTGATTCAAAAGCTACTGAGCACCACAGTCATTTTTCTGCCTGGCTATGTCATAAGAACAAAAGATTTCAAATGTGAATAAGTACTTTATATTTTTCAAAACAAACTGCTGCATGACCAGGACTATCTTTTTTTTTTTAAACCTACTCATTTGTTGTTATTTAAGGCATCTTTTAAACACCAATATTCTTTAGTGATATCTGGCTACAAAACATAGATACCACATTGTCTGAAGAATCAAAGTTGCAGGTCACCCAAAAGGCAATAAAGCAATACATTAAGGGCCCTAATAGGTGAAAGCATATTACTATTAAAGTATTATGCAACCGATGCAACATAAAAGATATTATCAGAGAAAGGTATGATGGAAAAAGGTGTTCAGTTTCACAGGTAGCTATGGACAGATAAAGGAAAGAGGATAATACCACGAATAAGAATAAAACTGCAAATAAATAAATAAACACACAGCTCATGTATCCAAAGTAAGAGATAAGCACTGGCTGCATTGGTACATATGCAATTTCAAATAGAAGAAGACTTACTCAGCATGTTGGGTGTACCTATGGGAGATTTATGGAAGAATGAAGACTTTAATCATACAGGATGAGAAAGCATGAATACACTGCCATCTACACCAATGGGAAGGCATCTATTTTGTTAATAATCTTCTCATCAAACCAAGTTAAACCAACTCACCAAAATACATGTTTTACCCATGCCAAATCATGTTATGCTTTAGAAGATTACAAACTAAATAAATTACAATCTTAAGAAAAACTGTATAGAGTATATAATTTAGACATCCTCAGATATATAAAATGATATAATTCAGACAAGAGTGCCACATTAGTACATATATTTCAGGTCACCAATACTGTTTCTTCATCCTTTTAAAAACAGACAAATCAGCATTTTTATTTTGGTCCAGACCCGTGATTTCATTACCAGAGGTAACTCCTAGTGAAGAGATTCTCCACTAGTACTGACCAGTAATTTCTCTACAACTTGTAGTCCTAATTAAGCACAGTACTCCATGCAATGTGCCTGGCACTATGCTAAGCACTGGGGATACAAAAAAAGAGGCAAAAGACGGTCCTTGCCCTCAAACACATAAAAAGTCAGTTATAAAAAATAAATAAGAGGAAATCATTAACAGAGAGGGTTAGAGGAAGGCTTCAAGTAAAAGATGGGATTTTAGCTAAGACATAAAGGAAGCCAGGAAGGCCAGTAATGGACGTGGAAATAGAGGGAGAGTGTTCCAGGCATTGCAACCAGCCAGAGAAAAATTCCCAGAGCTGAGAAATGTTTGTGAAAGAGCCAGGAGGCCAGTATCACTGGAAAGGTAGGAGGA
This sequence comes from Vombatus ursinus, assembly GCF_900497805.2. Taxonomy (NCBI): domain Eukaryota; kingdom Metazoa; phylum Chordata; class Mammalia; order Diprotodontia; family Vombatidae; genus Vombatus; species Vombatus ursinus. The sequence goes on from NW_020951209.1 coordinate 570,645, forward strand.
GGTTAGGTTATAAAAGTCTTTGAATTCCAAACAGAGGATTTTGCATTCCTAGAGACAACAGGGAGCCACTGGAGTTTGGTTGGGGAATGACATGGTCAGACCTGTATTTTAGGAAATGCACTTTAGTGTCCAAATAGAGGATGGATTGTAATGGGAAGAGAACTGAGGCAGGCATACCCATCAGAAGGCTATTGCAATAATCCTAGGGTAAGATTCTGAGGTCCTGCAATGGAGTGGTGGTAGTGTCAGAGGAAAGGAGGAGTACTAAAGAGATGCTGCAAACATGAAATTGACAGGCTTTGGCATCTGGTTGGATATGGGAGAGGGAAGTGTTAGTGTGAGAGTTATCAAGGAGTTGAAGATAACTCCTAGGTCGCAAGCCTGAGGGACTGGAAGATGGTGTTGGCCTTTATGATTTAGGGGGAAAGACGAGTTCTGTTCTGGACATACTGAGTTTAAGATGTCCTGACTGAAGCACCAAAAGTTTAAGTAAAAGTTTCCCAGGTTCACATAACCAGCATGTCATCAGAAACACAAGGTCTTCCTTGTTTGCTTCCTGAATACTTTATTCTCTCCGGATTTTCATGACAGTACTCTTGGTTTTCCCTCTCACCTGTCTGATCTCTCCTCAGAGTTCTTGCTGAATCATCATCCATACCCATTAACTGTGGCTGTACTCCAAAGCTCTGTCCAGGCTGGTGCCAGACACATAGTAGGCACTTAAATGCTTACTGACTGATGACTTCATCAGCTCCCAAAATGCAACTATCAAATGTATATCGATAAATCCCAGATGTCTATTTCTAGCCTTACTGCCTATTAAACATTTCAGACTAGATGTCCAGTCCTGTGGAAATGTCAAACTCCCTAAGTTCAAAATAAAATTCAGCATCTTTCCCTCAAAATCTTATTACTGTTGAAGAAATTACCATTCTTCTACAGATTCACCAACCCAATGCCATCCTCAACTCCTCAGTCTCAACTCTATATATACTCAATAGTTGCCAAGTTTTGTTGTTTCTATCTCCACAATATCCCTTGTAAATGCCCCAGTCTCTCCACTAAGACAGCAGCTACCCTAGTCAGTCTTCATCATCACTATCCTGAACTACTGCAATACCTCCTTTTGGGTCTCCCTGCCTCAAGTCTTTCTCTACTGCCAACAAAAGTTGATTTCCTCAATTGCTGCTATTCCCCCCACCCCATTCAAATTTCAATGGCTTCCTATTATCTCCAGGATCAAATATAAATTCCTCTGTTTTAACATCTATTTAAAACTCTTAACAATTTGGCCCCTTTCTATCTTTCCTGTCTTCTTACACTGTACTTCCTTCCTTGCACTATACAGTCCAGCCATATAGCTGTTCCTATGAGACAATGCTGTATCTCTCATCTCTATGCCTTTGTAGTGGCTATCCCTGATACGAAAATTGTTCTTGTACTCCCTTTTACCTATTCTAATTCCATCTATCAATGAAAATCAAGTTCTACCTCCTCCATTCCTATTCTACTAGCCTCCACTAATTTCTCGTTTCCTATGAACTCTATTCCTTATTTAATAAACATCAATCAATCAACCAACAAGTATTTTTAAGAGCTTTCATATGGGCTTTAGGAATATTATTTTGGCAACTGTGTGGAAGATGGACTAGTGAAGGGAGAAGTCAACTAGAAGGCTCCTATAATAATCCAGTAAAAGACTTGGGGTGGGGGGGGGGTGTCAGGGAGTGACTGCTGAAGCAAAGAGAAGGGGATGGATGTGAGATGTTGGGGAAAAGAATCTACAAAACTTGACAAATGACTGAATGTGGGAGCTAGGGAGAGTGAAGAGTTGAGGATGACTCAGAGGCTTCAAAACTGGTTAACTAAAGGAATGGTGGTATACTGGAGAAATACAGCGAACACAGAAAGTGGGATGAGTTTGATAGGAAAAAACAAACTGGACATATGAGATGCCTAAAGGACAACCAGTGGGAAATATCCAAAAAACAACTGATAATGTCCAGGACTAGAGAGAGTAGTCCTGCATATGATCTGGGGAATCTTTTGCATAGAGATAACTGCATACATGAGAAATGATGAGAGATCATAGAGGAAAAAAATAAAGGAGTCCTGGGAAAGTCTTAGGGTATACCTACAGTTGGGGTCAGGGCAAATCAGCAAAGTAGTCAGAGGGGTAGGAGGAGAATGGAAAGCAGAGTCATAAAAATCTAGAGATCTAGAAGGAGAAGGGATGATTAAAAGAATAAAATCATACAAAGAATGACAGACATTAAATTTTAGAGATAAAGAGAGAATATATTTCAGAGCTAGGAAGAGGCTTTGGAGATTATCTAGTTAAATCTTCTCATTTTACAAATGGAGAAAATGAGATACATAGAGGTGAAGTGACTTGTCTAAGGCCATACCAACTCAAAGCTGAGTTGGTTTTTTGAATCTCCTGACTCATAGACTTGTGTTCTTTGCACTACAAAGGGCTGCTTTATAAACTCTGTAATTAAAATGAAATTCCATTTAGGCAAGCTAAGCATTAAGGAAAAGAACATCCCATCCTACTGAAAGGACAGCAATACACATGTATTTACTGAGCACACCAACTACATAAAGTGCCACTTACATTTATAAATTCCAGATTCCCAGTCTTTTAAGACCCTCTATAATCTGGTTTCACTCTATCTTACCTCACTGCTACTCCCTTTCACATAGTGTTATGCAAACAAACAAAGACAAAAATCAAACAGTCCTGCTCTCAAGGATCTGGAGGGGGAAGGGAGGGAAAAGACTGACAGGAGAGGCATATCTAAGTATGCACAAATAAAGGCAAAGTACTTTAGGGAAGGAAGGCAGTTAACAGTAGAAGACATCAGGAAAGGCTTCATGTAAAGCTTGAGCTGAATCTTGAAAGACATAAAAGAGATTCTAAGGGGAGAGCTGAGGAGGAAGATCATTCCAGGCCTGGGAGACACAGCACAAAAAGGAACAGAGAATAGAGATGGAGTGCAGCGAGTGAGGAACAACAAGAAAGCAGTCTGGCTAGAGCAGAGAGTGAGGGAAAGGTTGTAATGCATAATGAGGTTGGAAAGATCAGTAGGTGCAAGGTTGTGAAGGGCTTTAAAAGCCAAGGCTGACTAAATAGTGAGACAACAAAATTTACTGCAAGAAAAATCTAATTGTTAAAATTTATATAAAATTATTTTTCTTATTCAAACAGAAATGAAAAAATGTGTATGGCTTTTCCATATCAAATACTTTTAAGCATATACCCCTTATATGTTTTAAATTTAAATTTTTGTGCACTTTAAAATCAACTAATTTCAACATTAACCTAATATGCAATTGTTTCAAATATATTTAACTCTCCTAAAATATTTACATTTAAAATCACTTGTTTTTCTAGAATCATCATATTTAATAATTGACACATTATATATATAGGTTTACTTGTATTACCTCATTTGGTTCTCACAACACTAAGAAAAATTCAAGTATTGTTATCTCCATATTACAAATAAAGAAACAGGCTTAGCGAGGTTGTTATGCAAGATTCAACTACTACGTGTCCAGGGGCCAGATCTGAACCCAGATCTCTCCTGAGTCCAATAAAAGAAATGTAACACAACACAAATACTTATAAATCCAGAACACATACAGAGAGATTTCCCAAAATTCTGACAGATAAGATTCAATAGCAGTTCTAATGGTGGAAGAAAGGAGGGGAGGGAATTTTACAGCATTGTCCTGTAAGTGTAACTGAGTCCTAACAGAAGCTTAAATGTTTGTTGAATTGTTCTAAAGAACAAAACAAGTTCCATTCCCATATTCTGCCACCTCTGACTTACTTCAGATGACATCAATTTAAAACATACAATCAGAAAAAGTTTCAGTTGTTTTCAGTTTACTTTCCCTGTATTTTTCTATTTGTTTTAGGCAACAGTTACATCAGTTTTGATACACTACTTCCTTATTTAACACCAACCTGATGCAAACGTAGGTCTCTGCATATTAATTGAATAGTTTTATTTTAAATTTGTTTACAAGATTTAGAATTACTCAAAATATCTAAGATTAATTAGTTTCCATAATCTGGGAGAATAGTTTAATGTCACTCCAGTGACAATTCACTATAACAATGCTGTTATAAGCCATATTATAACACTATCTAATCTAAAATAATCAGCACTATATTTACAAATATTAATCTCAATGCTTGTTTCTTTAAGCTGTTTATATGTAAAAGTATTAAAAAATCTATTGGGATGTAGCCCAGTAGTTACACTGGAAAGAACCCTGGAGTCTGTGACTTAGGCTCAAATTCTGCCTTTTACTGTGTGACCTTGGGTAAGTCATTTAACCTTTCTGGGTCAACAATTTCCTCAACAATAAAAAGAGGTAGGACAAGATGACTATTCAGGTACATTCCAGCTCTAAATCTGATTTCTATAGCATTTAATTGATATTCACACTGTACTTTCTTATTAGAGGCCCTACCAAATGTTCTTGTGTGTGTGTGTCTGTGTGTGTATATAAAGTTTACAAAACAAATAGGCCCACTGATACTTATCAGAACAAAACAAAATTGTTAACACTTAAAAATATAAGGTGATAAAATAAAAATTACCTTTGGCATTAACTATGAGTAAATGGTAAAAATGTTACATAAAATAGAAGATAACCAAAAGACAGAAATGATCAAATGTAATTTCAAAGGCACCCAAATTAAAATGAAAACTTAAGTCATTTAAAACTACATAAATCTGGAAAACTCAGGGAAAAAAAACTTTAAAACATTATTTTTAACAATATTTTCTTAAAATTATATTTTCTTTTTTTATATTTCCAGAAGAAAGCCTTCATATACAGAAAATGCCACTTACAGGCATGGTTAAACAAACACTTGCAAAATTCTCAGGTCAAGTTTATTAAAAAAAAAAAACCCAAAAACCAACTACTTTTGCAACATACATAACTATTTTCCTGAATTCATCCCATTAAATCTTCCTATAATGAATACTGAAGAACATGTTTTTAAAAGAAATTTAAATTCAGTAATAATCCAAGAATTCAACTATAACCTAGAACCACGTGTGCTGTATTTTACAAGTCAGCCTCATTGTTTCTAAAGAACTGGGGAGGGAAAAGGAAAATCATATGGAGTACAGCCTTAGACAAAAAGTAAAATCCTCATTTCTCCAAAGTCATCAAGACACAGAAAGACAATGCCTCCGAAAAGCAGGTTAAAAAAAAAAATCTAGAACCTAATGGCGTCCAGCAAAAAAAAAAAAACAAAAAAAAACAAAAAAAACTAGCTCTTGAAAATGAACATTGCGCTTGCGCAGCCACCGCCCTAGCAGCTGCACAATTGCAGCTACAACCGGACCCCGCAGGATCACGTGCTCCCATGCAGCGCCACCCGCAGCTCCGCAACCGCGCAAGCGCAAACATTCCATCAGCGACCGCCATAATGCGGGAAGCCCTGCGAACTACAATAGTAATTTAAGAAAACTATGGTTATAACAGCCCGTAGGGTCCATATATACCTTTTGGGGCTGGAGATGCGGCAGGGAGGGCCAAGCTCCTTCCTGCAGTCCGCCCCGCACTGGCGTCTCTCAAACTCGTCACCTCAGTGTCGCGCACACTCCCCTGTCTGCGCCGCCTGCCGCCGCCGCCGCTGCCACCGCCTCCGCAGATTCAAAAACAAACCCGCTTCTCCCCTGCACGCGCGGGGGCCGTTATGCAAATGAAAGGAGGAGGGGCTCGTTCCTCCAGCTTTTGGCCACGCCCCTCGAGCTCCAAGCCAATGAGAAAATCGGCCGTTGGTTCGCCATGCAAATCTCCCGGTTTTTTATTTGAATGAGGAAGGCAATTAGCCCCGCCTCCTACCCTGTGCTGAGGTCGGACGGTTATTGGTCAATAACCCCGCCGCCCGTTGGGCTATATAATTGACTTGTGCTTCGAGCTGTCGGCTGAGGCGCTTATGCTTAGCCCTTGTGCTGGTTGCGAGTAGAAAGAGAGGAAGGGAAGGGGAGTTAAGGTCGAAGGCTGAGCGTGAGATCTTCAGCACACATAGCAGCTGAAGTGGCTTAGTTTGTTGATCATTTACTTTTACATTTTTCAGAGTATACTTTGAACCTCTACAGGGAAAATAATCAGGAGTGGAAGGTGGGGGTGGGGAAAAGCCTCAACTACATCTTTGCCCAGTGCCCTTCCGTACAAAGGCTTGTGATTCACCCCAAACATCATGGCTGGTTCTGCAGGCTGACGCCACTGGTGGTGCCCAGCAAGGGAGCTGAGTTCGAGTTCCCCCACTCTGAGACTTACCAAGCGTCTGTGTAATTTGAGCTTCTCAGCCCCCAAGTGTGTAACTTTAAAAGCCTGAAATTTCTCTCTGTGTATCATTCTGTATTGTTTATCAATAATATAGTATATTATATAGTGCATATATAATATATTTCATTGGGTAATATATGTAATATATTTTGCTGTGTATATATTAATATATAATGCTGTATATATTATACTGTATTATTGGTAAACATAATGTATTACTGATAAAGATACAGTATATAAATATAAATTATGTAATGTATTGTTGATAAAGATATACTGTATTATTGATAAAGATAAAGTATATATGCTGCATACAGTATATAATATACTGTTATTGATAAAGCTATAATATAGATTAATGATACAGTTTGTATGCATGCATACAGCATATCGTATACATATACTGTATATATAATATACTGTATTACTGATAAATATTTAAGAATAATGTCACTTGCCATTTCTACCTTTTAAAAATCTGCTGTTTAATTGCCACATTGCTGTCCAGTTTCCTTAGGGAATTGAGTTTTTCTTTTTTTCAAAATAGGTTTTTACTGTACTTTACTATTATGGAATTGTAGTATATAAATTGTAGTAAATATTTGTATTATATAAATGTACTGTTAAAGGCAATTTAAGATCTCCTTTATTTTGGTTCTCCTAATTGTACTTTTAATTAGTGTTAGGGAATTTCCTGCATGTAAACCACCTTATGATAAAGCAAATCAGCAGCTATTCTAATTTTGTGAAAGGTGTCTTAGGCTTAGACACATTCTTTTTTTTTTTTTTTTTTTTTTTAAAGCTAGGCAATGGGGTTAAGTGACTGCCCAGGGTCACACAGCTAGTAAGTGTTACGTTTCTGAGGCCGAATTTGAACTCAGGTTCTTCTGAATCCAGGGCCAGTACTCTATCCACTGCACCACCTACTTGACACCCTTAGACGCATTCTTACACACACACACACACACACACACACACACACATTAGGATCTAGTCCAAACCCATCATTTTACAAATATAGAAGCTCAGAACCAGAGAAGTAAAGTGACTTGCCTGTGGTCACACAGCCAGTGTGCGTCAGAAGAGGAACTTGAACCCAGATCTTGCTAATTCTAGCACCAGCCTTCTATCCATTCCTCTTTCCTACTTCAATTCCACAAGCATTTATTAAGCACATTTTTGTTTTTCTTCAATCATGTCTGACTCTTTGTGCCCCTATTTGGGGTTTTCCTGGCAGAGATTTGAACCTATTAAGCACATGCTATATCCTATATGAGGCAGCTAGATGGTACAGTGGATGGAGCACTGGGCTTGGAGTCAGGAATACCTGAGTTCAAATCCAATCTCAGACACTCACGAGCTTTATGACCCTGGGCAAATCACTTAATCTCTGTTTGCCTAATCCACTAGAGAAGGAAATGACAAACCACTCCAGAATCTTTGCCAAGAAAAACAACAGCAAAATGCTCCATGAGGCACTGTGTTAGATTCCTGGGATATAAACAATCATTGCACTCAAACAGCTTACTTAAAAAGGGGGATTCAGCGTATACACAGATTAGCAAATACAAATGCTTTTGATCATTAAATATAGTGTACAATATTTAGCATATTTCCATATAGTGTATTTGTATATTGTGTACATTTTATATGTAATATATTTACATATAGTAAATATAGCAAATACTAAATTTAATATAGTAAACAGCATAACAATGCTCAAATCACATGAGTGAAAAAAACACTTTTTTCATTAAAAATGCAAACTTTTGCAACATGGTAAAAAAATTTCAAAATTGATAGGACTTTTCTGCACTGAGGAGAAAAAGTTAATATCTTACTGAAAACAGAGTTCTTATTCTGGGGTTCATGAACTTGCTTTTTAAAAATATTTTGATAATTATATTTCAACATAATTGGTTTCCTTTGTGATCCTGTATGTTCTATGTTATGCATTTAAGAACATTTTTCGAAGAAATTCATAGGCTTCACCAGACTGCTAAAGGGGTCAATGGCACAAAAAGGGTTAAGGACCCCAGGTCTCAAGGCAAGATTTTAAACTATAGCCTTAGTAATAGTAGGAACATCATCCTTTTCATTTTGGCAGCCTTGCCTTAACCCAACAAAATAACACCTCAATGTATTTATGAGAAACAGTATGATGTAGTTATTGGATAAAGGACTAGAAGTAAAAAAGACCTGGATTCAAGGACCTCTGAAATATACTGGCAGTGTGATTATGGTTTTTATTGTTGTTTAGTTTCAGTCATGTCTAACTCTTCATGACCCCTTTGGAGATTTTCTTGGCAAAGATACTGGAGTGGTTTGCCATTTCTTTCTCTAGCTCATTTAATAGATGAGGCAAACTGAGGCCGATAGGTTTAAGTGATTTACCCAGGGTCCCAAAGCTAGTAAATGTCAACCCAGATTTGAACTGGTGAAGATGAGTCTTCCCGACCCCAGGTCTAGCACACTATCCACAGCACCACTTAGATGCCCTGTGACTATGGATAAGTCACTTAACCTCTTTGTGCCCACAGGTTGCCAGCCTTCAAGCTTTAGGGGGATTTCCGCAATTGGAGTTCCCCACAATAGAAATCAAAGGTCCAGACTATTGAAAAAAAAATATTAAACTCTACTTTGCATTTTTAGATTCAAGTCTGTCAGAAACAATTTATTTAGGCAGTTAGATGGCACAGTACACAATGAATGAATGGAATAAGTGAAGCATTTAATAAGTACTTACTATGTGCACATGTTGCTTTGGTAATACACACAAAATGCTATCAAGTAGTTTACATTCCAAGGAAGGAGACAACACATATGGAAGATTTTGACTGTCAGATGGAAAAGTTTAATGGTCCCTGGGCTGCAGCAGCAAAGCAGATATTAATGCCTCTTCTTATTTTTTAAAATTTCATTTTATTTTTAATTTATGGAATAAAACAAGCATTTCTATAACATAATAAAAAAAGATGATTGCACATGAAACTGTAAACCTATTGTGTACAACTTGCTATTCCTTTTCAATATATAATATGTAATAGTTTAAATGTATAATAAATTAATATATATTCCCCTCAAATATATTTCATAAATTATAAATAATAAAGTTATCACATAAATTTCTTTTTTTCTTTTTCCCCCCTTATTTTCTTCCCCCCTTCCCTACTGTTGGAGGGGATATGGAAAAATTAGGGCACTAATTCATTGTTGGTGGAGTTGTGAACTCATCCAGCCATTTTGGAGAGTGGTCTAGAATTATGCTGAAAGAGTTATTAAGCTGCCTATACCCTTTGTCCCAGCAATACCACTGCTAGGTCTGTTTCCAAAGATGATTAGGGCAAAAGGAAAAAAATAAGAGTGTTTATGGCAGCTCTCTTTGTGGTGGCTAAGAACTGGTAATTGTAGGGGTGCCCATCAGTTAGGGAATGCCTCTTCTTGAAAGTCATTATTTAATGTTATTATTCCCAGGGCTCTTCGATTCAGAGTCCTGGGTTGTGCCTACCAGGGTCTGTGATGAAATGATGGTCAAGACAGTAGTGATGGTTTGACTTGCCTGCCACATACAGTTTTCCCTCAAGATGCCTTGCTGCTTCAACTAGATAGGTTTGTATACCTGTAGGTAGTAGTTGGTTGGCAGTTGGTACTATACATATAGTACTATACATATACATATACACACATGCTATATATCCCTACCTGAGGGAGATGGCTAGAGAAGGACTTCTGTGCCTATCTCCCTATTGGCGGCAATTGGTCAGCAGATGTTGCTAGTGATGAGGAAGGAGCCCCCCTCCCCCACATACACACACACCTTCCCACACACACACACACAATCTTTCCTTATGAAAATGGCTGTGGGGACCACAATGAAATTAGGTCTAGTGGCCTGCTATTCCCAAGATTCTTGAGTTTGGGGTCCTGGGCCATCCCCATCTGGGCCTGAAGGAAAATGGTGACCAATGGTGATGGTAATTTCATTTTGCCTTCCTGTTTTTCTCAAAGGGAGGTTACCTTGCTGCTTCAGCTAGTATGGCTTGCCTGCCCTTTATATGGCAGTTGGTTAGCAGTTAATGGAGATAGTTGGTCCTTTCTGTCCAGATGAATGAATGATGAATGATGGCTGTGAGAAGTGGGCCAGAAGCAAAACTGGTGGTCAGTCAACCAGTCAATAAACTTTTATTAAGCTCCCACTATGTGCCAGGCACTGTGCTAAGCACTAGGGAAACAAATTTTAAAAGGCAGTCCTTGTCTTCAAGGAGCTTACAATCTAATGTGGGAAGACAATACACAAAAGGAAACTGAAAAAGTGGAGTAGGGAGAAGATAACTTGCTTGAGGATATGACAGAGAAGTCCAAAAGTAGTGCAGCTGGCGGGAAATGAGATTCTTCTGGGACCCCTCCTTAAATGGAGGTTTTGGAGCTCATGACTCTGCCCTCCAAACCAGAGGTTCCAAGATTGGATCTTCAATTCTATTTTTCTTCTCGATCCCTCTCTTACCTCTGCCAAGTCATATCCCAGGTCTATCATGGCTTGCTTTTTCAAGTTGTCTGCCAAGCTTTTGGAGAGGAAAAAAAAGGCCAAGGGGAGAATAGATGGTTTAGACAATTGAATCTTTATTATTATGCATACTGATGGATAAAGACCCTGTGTCAGTCCATCCTCTGACTGTGTGACTTTTGGCAAGTCACCTAGATTTTTAGTACCCTCAGGCAACTCTCTAAGATTATACATTGCAGAGAAGGTGCCAATCTGCATTAGTAAAGAAATTCTTCAATAGAAACTCCCTATACTAATGAAATAACAAGTATGGTTAAAAATAAATAAATAAATGGATAGAAAACCATGGTGGCGCACACAAATGATCCAAAAGACATTTTAATTTTGTTCCATAATGTATCATGTAAATTCACAACACTGCAAATAAAATATTGGAAAATGACAACATTGTGAACAAAATAATGAAGCTAAATAATGAGGATCTAACTTAAAAACAAAAAAGCTGAAATATCCAGCTGACATACCTCTGTTCAACTTCTCTCCATTTCAAGATATATGATACTATGGTCCTTCAGCTTCCGTATTTCTTGATGATGAAAAACATCATGCTTTTTGTCTCCTGATAAACAATTTGTAGTAACTCCCATTAAAAAAAAAGGAGACAATATGGTGTCCATTCATTCAACAAATAACAAATAAGCATTTGTCAAGGGCTTACAATGTGCTAGTCGCTGAACCTAACAGAGGATACAAAGAAGTAAATGATCCCTGCTCTCATGAAGCTTACATTCAAATGAGGGTGACAACAATTACACATATAAGTAAAAGGGAAAGATTCAGCAACTGATTGGATATCTGGGAGAGTGAGAAACTCAGAACAATAAGATTACAAAACTGGAACAGTAGGAAAATGGTAATACTTTCTACAGAAATGGAGACATTGGAGGAGTGGATTTGGGGAGAAAGCTAAGTTGTATTTTGGGCATGCTGAGTTTAAGATTTCTCTAGGACATCCAGTTTGAAATGCTTAAGAGAGAAAACAAATATTTATTGTGGTGAAAAGAGCCCTGGACTTGAGCCCAGATTTCTAGTTCTGACCCTGCTACTTCTTCCCTGTGACTATAGACAAGTCAGTTTATATCTCTGGGCCTCAGTTTTCTCATTTGTATAACAATGAGATTGAATTAGATGATCACTAAAGTCCCTCCCAGCTTTAAGAGTCCATTCTTCTAAATCACTCTATGAATCTATGTGTACATTTTCTACATGACAGGATTATTGTGAAGAATCATTGAAGAAGACGTGAACATGCTTTGTAAACAATCTAGTAATATATACATATAAGAGATTTTTACCATCAAATGATGTCTAAAGAGAAAAGAATTTCTCACTACTACTAATAGTAGTAGTGACCTTGCAATCAAATTTATTAGCTGTTTGACCCAGGGTAAATCACTTAATGTCTGTCTGCCTCAGTTTTTTTCAAGTGTGCAATGCAGATAATAATAGCACCTACAGCCTAGAGTTGTTATGAGGACCAAACGAAATAATATTTGTAAAGTACTTAGCACAGTTCCTGTCAAAGAGTAGGTGTTATACAAATGCTAGCTATTACTATTATAAGCTCATATATACTTTATTTTACAGGCATTTTTTCCTTTTTTCTCCCCAGCTACTTTCTTTAATGGGACAAGCTATATTTAAAAGATAAATGAGTAAAATAAATAGAAACAAAGATGTTCATAGATTAGAGAATGACTGAATAAATCACGGTGTATATGAATTAATAGAATATTATTGGGTTATAAGAAATGACAAATAAGAAATCTAAAGAAACATGGGAAGACATATGAACTGATGAATAGCAAAGTAAGTAGAAACTGGAGAATAATTTACATGATCACAGTAATGCAAGGAAAACAAAAGTATTGAAAGATATCTGACTTCTGATGAATGCAGTGACCAAACATGATTCCAGAGTATTCACAGCAAAGCTTCCTTCTTGGCAGAGAAGTGGACTACAGGTGTGAAATAAGACATTGTCAGACTTAGTCAATATATGTTAATTTGTTTTGCTTAGCTGGATATAAGTCTTACAAGTGCAGGAGAAAAACTCTTATCACCAACTTTTTAAGTCAAAAATCTGGACATTTTTGAGGGGTATGTAAGTGTAAGGAAGGGCAAATTCTTATCCATTACCTCCCTTCTCTACTTCAATGATGTAATCATGGGATGTGATCACAAATGATGAGGTGTTAATGTGGTGACAAATCAAAAATGAATATGTATTTCAAAATTGAGCAAATGGCCAGGCTAAAAATTGGCCACTATTCTGGAGGCTTTAAATAGCCTTGGAGATAGAACAGCTAGAGAACCAGAACTCAAGAAAGAGCTCAACTGTTGGGGAAAAAGGTAAAGGATTTTCTCTTTTCTCTCCATCCAAACTTCACCCCACCTCTCCCATTGGCCATTATATCTAACAATAGAGTTACTTACCTAGGGAAAAACACCTCATACAGCATCTGAAGAGTTGGTTTGAAAGAGTTTTAGGCAGTTGAGAGAAAAGAGATACACACTTCAAACAAACACAAATATAGATAAGCAGTCACCCAGGAAGGAAACAACTTCTAGGAACAGGACTTTTGGCAGCAGAGAAAAGATCTATCTATGGATTCAAGATATAATTTGCCTGGCAATTGAGAGTCAAGTTGTTGAGAAGAATAGATCAGGAGATCCCAAATGAACAACCCACGTAGCAAAGATGTTGTGCCTGTGGGGAGATGTGCCTGTGTGTGAACTCCATACAGGAGAAAATGGACTTTAGGGCCCAGTAACACCAGAGTAGTACCAGGATCTATGGCCACGTGTGTTCCCTATATGTATGCTACTATCATTTTACTCCTAATTTTGTGCCTATTCGTCTCATGGATGCTATATGCATTTGTGAGGTAATGTGCTCCAGGTTTCTGGGGGAGAAATGGGGAAATGCTATTTTATAGTTTCTATTTGCTATGCCATATTAGTAAATACCTTTGCTGTGTGTTCATCATACCTATTGTTTGACTGTTAAAAGGAAGGATACTAGCGTGGGCTAGTGAGGTACAGTATAAGAAGTAGCCACCTCCAGGAAATCCAATAATTTGAGTTAGTTGCCATGCTCTGAGGGTCCAGCCATCAATATGAGAATAAGTTGGATGTCAGTGTCTTTTGCTACATTTTCATCTAGGTTATCACCACTAAATCAAGTTGTCCCCTCAGGTTCTGTCCTGTGTCCATTCCATTAAAGAGCCATTTTCCCCCTATAGGATTATGCTCAATATTGCACAATAAGTTATTCTCAATTGTAAGTCTCTTTTTGTCTTTTGAAATAGTATATTCCAAGATCCCCTCTCATTTAAGTGGAAGCTTCCAGATCTTGTGTGATCCTGACTACAATTTCTTGGTACTTGAACTGCTTCTTTCTGAATGCTTGTAATTTTTCCTATGATGTGGAAACTCTGGGTTTGGGCCATGATATTCCTGGAATCTTTTATATTTGGGGTTCCTTTTATAAAGTGCTTTGCACATAATAAGTACTTAAATAAATGCCTCTTCCATTCATTCATTTGGCTATGCATTCTAAGATCCAGCTACATGACTCTACTTCTTATTTTTTATACATGACAGTCATTTCCTGACTCTTTGCTGGCTATCCTACATACCTGAAATGCTTTCCCTCTTCACCTTTATGTCTTAGTTTCCCTGGCTTCTATCAGAAATCAGTTCAAATTTTACCTTCTACAAGAAGCCTTTTATGGTCTTCCTCCCTCTTTTTCACCATCATTGCTACTACTTTCCCACTAAAATTGCCTTCCATTTACACTGTACACATCTTGTATATAAAAACTTATTTGCATGCCATCTTTTCCCTTAGAATGTGAGCTTCTTGTGTGCAGAGACTGTTTTTGGCTTTCTTTATATCCCCAGAACTTAGCACAGTGCCTGTCACACAGTAAAAGCTTAATGATTGCTTGTTGACAGAATGAAGAAGAGCTACACAAGGACTTATGCTTGAAGAGATGTCCAGAAGATCAGGATTCCCCATGCTAATCACAATTCTTTCTAACACAAGAAATTTCTGCTTACATTTTATAGTAATCATGAGATAAAAAAAAAAGTTCCACAGAGGTAAAACAAAAATAGATACTTTAAGTTTCCCATTTTTTATTTACTTAAACAGAACAATAGTAATGATAATTCAGACATAACCTTGGAAAAATATTTTCCTGAAACCAATCACTGTCTCCGACTCTTCCCTTTTCAATATGATCAAAGATGAACAAAGAGGAAACTCTCTAAATTGCATTAACCAAAAAATATTCCGACTCTTAGTTTAGTCATTATAAATAAGACCTATCTCTCCAATATTTTAGTTTCATGGAATCAAGATATCTTCCTAAATTTGAAGTCTGTTCAAAGAAGATTGATTTGGGATTTGGTTCAAATGAAGTCAAAGTCTTCAGGCCAATACGACAGCCTGAATGGAGGCAAACCATCCAGCTCTCATGTACCGGACTTCTACAAAAACCTGAAAATCACACCAGACTGAATAATAATCAAGAAATAAAATGAGAAACTACCATAACTTCTTCCTCTCCAGAACCATGCAGAACATTAGTCAGAAATTCACTAGATAGTAAGGAAGGGTGACATCATCCAAGGCTGAGCTAGAAGAGGAAAACAAGCCTCCAAAAACAGAACAAACTAGAGATGGTCCAGATATACACATGGCCTACAAGATTATGTCTGGAAACAACAAGAATGGTGGGCTACCTTCAGAAATGAGGGTGATCAGGAAGCCCCAGGGTGTATGGAAACATACAGTAGGGACCTTAGAAGCCCTAGAAAGTGGAAGCAACCATTGCAATTATAGCATTCAGGTCATGGCCAGCCTAGGTACCAAAGTCTCTAAGTTCCCTAGCACTCTAGTCTGAGATACCATGGAGAACCCTAAAGGTCTAAAACCCTGACCTACAAAGATCAAAGCAAGAGTTCTAACCTGGGGAACTGAAGGTCAGTGCAAGAACTCAGGCAACTCATGGAGAGACCAAGCAGATCTGATTACCCCACCCAAAAGCACAGTAGCCTGCAGAGCCTGGCCTTGGCACAAAGCCCCACTTCAGAAACTAGCTGGGGAGGTGAGTAAACCAAAAATTACATCAACAAGCATACTTTTTTTAAATAGATATAGAGATGCCCTGAATCCCAGACTAAAAGGAAAATAACTCCGTAACAACTATGAGCAGAGACACAAAGGGTTTGGAAAAGTGGATTTTCCATAAGTACTACATGAATGAAGCAATTCTACAAATTTATACTTTGTCATATATGTATTACAAAAATGAAGAAAAGAAATGAAATGAAATTAAAAAAGGTCTAAAGAAAAGAAATGGAAGGAAAAATAAATAGATTAGAAGAGAAAGTGATAAACTTTACTCAAATAACAGACTCCCTGAAAACTAAAAGAAGCCAAAGAGATTTCTCTTTACTTTTCTCTTTATTTATTCAATTACTCCACGTGACAGCAAGAAATGTCATAACAATATCAAAAGATTAGAAAAAATGGAAGAAAATATAAAATATTTGATATCAAAGACATCTGACTTATGTTGCAATAGAAAATCTGAGAGACAAAGTTCCAAGCACAATCAGTTTATTAGTTAGGCCAGCAGTAACCAATAAATTGTGTCAATGGCCTCTCTCTATGACCAAAATCCTCAAATGAGAGCTGACAGGATCTTTTATAAGAATTAGGAAGATGACAGAGCAAAATCTCAAACAATTTGGGTGTTTCTTCTTCTGACTGGCTATGGAAAAAATAGTTAGAATTGAGATTACATCATTTGGACCTCCACTCTACTGAAACCCTCCAAATCATTTGTGATTCAATAATAAGACAAAGGTTCTCAGACAATAGAAGTTACTACAACAAATTGATGAGATTTGATCTTCTAAGTTAATTAACTTTCTCTGGTGGTGATGGGTGGGGTTACAAAGGTGAAGGTAATTATAAGACAGCTTGACTTTTAGACAAGTTTCTCTGGGAATGTGGATGGTGGGTGAAGTTTATAAGGGGAAGGAACCAGGAAAAAGAATATTAAATCTGGCTTGATTAAGTCTTAGCAAAACAGAACTAAAATCAATTTTAAATTTGAAAACAGAAAACAGACCAAGGAGAGATAATTTAAGAATTATTGGATATGCTAAAAACCATGACTTTCCCCCCTAAAAGCCCTGGATATTATATTTCAAGAAATCATAAATGAAAATTACAGAGATCTTTTAAGACCATAGGACAAAGTGAAGGTAGAAAGAATGTACCAAGTACATCCTGGAAGAAATTCCAAAAAAAAAAAAGTCCCAGGAATGTTGTAGTCAAAACTAAGAACTTCAGCATAAGTGAAAGACATACCACAAGCATTCGCAAAGTACAAAAGAATCATAATCAGGATCACACAAGAAGATCTGGCATTTTCTACTTCAAATAAGAGATCTTAGAATATAATATTCAAAAATACGTAAGAGAGAGATTTGCAACCAAGAATATCATCCAAGAACTTACTCTACGAAACAGAGCATAATCCTACAGGGAAAAATATGACCCTTTAATGGAAAACAACCTTCATGTCTCCAGAGGACCTATGATAGAGCATATTAACCTACTTCTTGACAGAAAGATGATAAACTCCAGGTGCAGAAAGAAGCATACATTTTTGGGCATTCTGTGAATTTGTTTTACTTGACTATTGCTTATTTGTTACATAGTAGTTTTTTAATTTTTTCTTTAAACTGAGGGGCTCTGAGGAGTGTCATTGGAATATTTCTTAATTACAGGGCAATTATGAATGAAATATATGGAATTTATTTTTAAAATGTATTTTAATATTTAATTTGATATGTTTATATATTAATCTATATTTTTATATAATTATGATTAAAATGTCATAATAATTAATATTTAACTATGTATTAATTTTATATGTAATGACAGATTACTTTATATTTAACTTTTATTTAAAAAAAACAAGGAATATGAAATGGAGATTCATAGTTTAATATGCAACACTCTTTTTGTGTTGTGCTGTGTATTTGGAAATGCTCATTCTGTTTGTTGCTCAAGTTCAGAAATTTAAAAATTAAATAGAACTGGTAATACCAGATTAACCTCATTTCTTCTTTCCTGGGTCACTTGATGGAAAATCAGGACTATAATAAACATAATATAACTGGATTTACTGATATCTTTGTGGATAAGATGTGAGAGATGTTAACATAAGTTATGTATATTCCATATTGGTAGAATAACTAGACCCAAAGATTAATCATTAATGGATTTTGGAAAGTGATCTCTAGCAGAGTGCCTCGGGGATCTCTTCTTGGTCATGTGCTATTAGTAGTTTTATCAATGACTTGGATGAAGACAGGAAGAATAATTTGTAAATTTGCAGATGACACAAGGCTAGAATGGATTGGATGAAAGAGTAAGGATCTAAAAAGTAGTGACAGGTGAAGATAATGAAATGAATCAATAAGATGAAACTTAATTGCTATAAATACAAGATTCTGTATTTGGTGAAATGATGGAGGGAAATAATTCATATTAAAAATAACTGGGGGGGGGGGGCGTGGAGCCAAGATGGCAAGGTTTGTTTTGTTTTGTTTTGTTTATCTTAAATTATGCTAAGGGAAGACCTTCAACAGAAATAGAAATTTAGTATTATTCCCTCCACCTCACCATAGTGCTCTCAAGGATAGAAGGATCGTGGTTGATAGATTGGTATAATGATCACGTCTGACCTGACTTAGGCAGGTACCTTATTAGTTTAGTTTTGCATTAGAGCAAAATGAGATACTGATAGGTCATTCAAAAGTTAACAAATGGGGGGGCGGAGCCAAGATGGCGGAGTAAAAGCAGTGACTTGCTTAAGCTCTCCCCCAAATCCCTCCAAGTACCTATAAAAAAATGGCTCTAAACAAATTCTAAAGCAGCAAAACCCACAAAAAAACAAAGTGAAACAAATTTTCAGCCCAAGACAACCTGGATGGTTGATTGGAAAGGTATATCTCGCCTGGCTGGGAGAGGAATGCAGTTTGGTGTGGGCGTGCAGGCCGCAGCAAACCTGGAGCAGGTCTCAGAGGACTGAATT
Organism: Vombatus ursinus; assembly: GCF_900497805.2. Classification (NCBI taxonomy): domain Eukaryota; kingdom Metazoa; phylum Chordata; class Mammalia; order Diprotodontia; family Vombatidae; genus Vombatus; species Vombatus ursinus. The sequence goes on from NW_020951209.1 coordinate 589,662, forward strand.
GTGGGTAGCTATGGCAGTTTCCTGACTTTTCAACCCATGAACACCAAAGGCAACTTAGAAGGTCAGTGGGAAAAGTCTGTTTCTGCAGTGAGAGAGAAATGTGGGGTCCCAGCCCCATTCCCCAAGCTGGGCCTAGGGGTGGCAGCTGCCTCCTGAGCTTCTGGCCCAGAGACTGAAGGGGAATCAAGTGGCTGATCAGAGGGGGATTGCAGGGATCTCTCTGCTGGTGCAAGATTCTCTTGCTTTGCCCGTGCTTGGATCTGGCTCACAGTTCTGGGTGGCGGTCCTGGGGCAAGGAGGAGTGCTGGCGTGGTGGAGCTTGTAGTGGCTATGGAGAGGAAATCCTCCTCACAGTTGCAAGACAGAAAAGAGTGCTTGTGGTCACTCATAAAGCAGAGCACAGGACAGTAAAGGAGTAAACACCTAGCCCTCAATCATAGCATCTTGGAAGAACTGAAAATTACAGGTCCCTAGAAGTATCTCTGAAAACAGCTGCACAAAACCCCTGAAGCTTGGGACAGTATATTCTCCACACTGGAAATAGACCCCTACCTTAACAAAGAGTTTATAACTCAAGTAATTGGCCAGGATCATGAGCAAGCAGTGCAAAAAAAGTCAGACTATACTATTTTACTTTGGTGACAAAGAAGATCAAAACATACAACCAGAAGAAGACAACGAAGCCAAAGTTCCTACATCTAAAGCCTCCAAGAAAAATATGAATTGGTCCCAGTCCATGGAAGAGCTCAAAAAGGATTTTGAGAAGCAAGTAAGAGAAGTAGAGGAAAACCTGACAGTGATGCTAAAGGAGACCCAAAAATATACTGAAGAAAATAACACCTTAAAAAATAGTCTAACCCAAATGGCAAAGGAGGTCCAAAAAGCCAATGAAGAGAAGAATATCCTAAAAAGCAAAATTGGCTAAATGGAAAAGGAAGTCCAAAAGCTTACTGAAGAAAATACTTCCTTAAAAATTTAAATGGAGCAATTGGAAGCTAATAACTATATGAGAAATCAAAGCACTGTAAAACTAACTCAAAAGAATGAAAAAATAGAAGAGAATGTGAAATATCTCATTGGAAAAACAACTGACCTGGAAAATAGATCCAGGAGAGAGAACTTAAAAATTATTGTACTATCTGAAAGCCATGATCAAAAAAAGAGCCTAGACATCATCTTTCAAGAAAATATCAAGGAAAACTGCCCTGATATTTTAGAACCAGAGGGCAAAATAAAAATTCAAAGAATCCACCGATCACCTCCTGAAAGAGATCCCCAAAGGAAAACTCCTAGGAATATTGTAGCCAAATTCCAGAATTCCCAGGTCAAGGAGAAAATATTGCAGGCAGCCAGAAAGAAACAATTCAAGTATTGTGGAAACACAATCAGGATAACACAAGATTTAGCAGCTTCTACATTAAGGGACTAGAGGGCATCGAGTATGATATTCCAGAGGACAAAGTAGATAGCATTATGGCCAAGAATCACCTACCCAGCAAAACTGAGTATAATCCTTCAGGGTGAAAAATGGTCATTCAATGAAATAGGGGACTTTCAAGCATTCCTGTAGAAAAGACCAGAGCTGAATATAAAATTTGACTTTCAAATACAAGAGTCAAGTGAAACATGGAAGAAGTAAACAGGAAAGAGAAATCATAAGAGACTTATTAAGGTTGAACTGTTTACATTCCTCTATGGAAAGATGATATTATTAACTCATGAGTCCTTTGTCAGTACTAGGGTAGTGGGAGGGAAAAGAATTATATGTATGGATAGATAGATAGATAGATAGATAGATAGATAGATAGATAG
>NW_020951209.1:591573-601063 GCF_900497805.2 Vombatus ursinus
ATGGGGTATGGAAATCTATCTTACCCTACAGGAAAATAAGGGGGGTAAGGGGACAAGAGATCAGGGGGTTGATAGAGGGGAGGGCAGATTGGGGGAGGGGATAATCAGAAGCAAACACTTCTGAGGAGGAACAGGGTCAAAAGAGAGAACAGAATAAATGGGGGGTAGGATAGGATGAAGGGAAATATACTTAGTTTTTCATAACAAAAAAAATAACTGGGGATTTTAATAAACTGTATACTCAGAATAAACCAACAGTACAATAAGGTTTCAAAAAAAAAATGGTCTCAGACTGTATTAATGAATGAAAGAATGAAAAACAATTAAGTACTTGCAATGGGGATAGAAATATATAAGCGAGACAATCCTTGAAGGAGATACATAGAAGGGAGTGGTGACAAGGGAAGAGTATTTCGGTTTGGTAAGTCAAGAGGATGATGAGTAGAACCTTCCCAGAAGCAATTATAGTATTTTTGACTACTGTTTTGAGAGCAAGAGGTAGAAAATGAGAGAAGTGGTATGGACACAGTAAAAAGAAGCAAAGAGATAGCTAGGGTGAATAATCAGATGAGATGTGAAGCATGTTCTGGGATATGGACTGGCTATATAGGGGGTCATGTGTCTTTATGGGGTCTAGCCCACTAATCAGGACTGTAAGTCCCCAGTGCAGTGGTTCCAAAGCTGAATAGTTTAATTCACCCACAGCATAGTCTCCAGCTGTCAGGTAGTCCAGACGGACTGCAGCATGGAAGATGGCAAGGTACCTATTATCTTTCATGCCAGTTATTATGAGTACAGTTAAACAGAAGCCCTTTAGGTTGCCCAAACTACTCCGTGTAGTTGATATGAAATACTAGTTGATATTGGTAGGAGTGAAAGATATTTCCTCCCTACTGAGGGGGATGACTATTCCTTCTCTTTCTCTTTTGCCAGAACTTCATCCGTGTTACTCTGCTAACCATGGGAGTCCCCCAAAGCTCAGCCCTGGAACTTATTTTTCCCCTCTCTATACTATTTCAATACTCCCATGGTTTCAATGATCATTTCTATTCGGATAACTCTCAGATCTATTTGTCCAGCTCTAACCTGCCTTCCAACCTCAAGTCTCACATCACCAACTACCTCAAACTGAATATCCCGCAGAAATCTTAAAATCAACATGTCCAAAACTGAGCTCATCTTCCCCTCCAAACTCTCATCTCTTCCTAACGCCCCTATAAAAGTCAAGGGTACCACTCTCCTCTCACTCAGTTCATGGCCTAGGTATTATTCTTGACTCCTTACTATTTCTCATCCTTCATATCCAATCAGTTGCCAAATCCTGTCATTTCTACCTTCATAATATTCTCATGTATTTCCCCCACACCATATTCTCTCTTCTGATACTGCCACATCTTGGTACAGGCCCTCATCACCTCCTGTCTACACTATCGAAATACTCTGCCAATTGGTCTGTGTAACACAAGTTTCTACACTTCAAAGCATTCTCCACTCAGTGGTCAAATTGATCTTTCTACAGCACAAGTCTGACCGTATCATACCTTCCACCCTTTACTAAATTCCAGAGTCTCCTTATTGCCTCCACGATCAAATATAAAATCCTCTATTTGGCTTTTGAAGTCTTTCATAACCTGACCTTTTTCTGCCTTCCCAATTCTCTTATTTTATTTTTCTTCATCTTCATCAGTCCAGGAACACTGGCTTCCTTCCTATTCTTTGCACTAGATACCTTATCTTCCGACTCTGGGCATTTTCACTGGCTGTCCTCAATACTTGGAATGCTTTCCCTTCTCATCTTCATCTCCTGGCTTCCCAGATTTCTTCAAGTCTCAGCTAAAGTCTTACCATTTATAAGAAACCTTTCCTTGTTCTCCTTAATTTTAGTGCTTTCCCTCCGTAAGTACTCCCAATTTATCCCGTATATATCTTGTTTGTACATAGCTGTTTATACACTGTATCCTCCAATAGATTGTGAGCCCCTCAAGAGCAGGAATTTTTTTTAAATTTTCCTTCTGTCCCTAATGCTTAGCACAGTACCTAGCATATAGTAGGCTCTTAATAAATGCTACTAAATTTAATAAATAATAAATTATTGATTTATTTTAATTTATTAAATTATTTATATAAATTATTTAAAAATTAAAAATAATAAGTAACTATAGTAATGAAGAACGCTGAAGTACTCAAGTATACAAACACCATAAAATAACTCTTTGTGGCCAGTGAAAAAGGCAGATGGTACCTGGGGACTAACCTTGATTATCTGGAGCTAGAATCCGGGAAGCCTAATGTCATAGGACCAGCATTTTCCTACATTTGGTGTAGTAGTCTTTGCAGGTTGGGACAAGAGGAGATGGCTCCTTTGTTCACATGACGGTTAAACTGGAGCAAGAACCCTGCAAATACCTCTGAAGTTTGCATGCAAAAGGATTATGACTGCTTAGCTACTTTACTAGGATAACCCTGATAAAGGATAAAGAGTTGTTGACTATGCCAGAAGTATCTGTGCAGAGGCCCTGAGCTAAGTGGAGCTGCTCCTACTCATCATTATCAACTCATATCAGGAGAAGAAATCTGCAGCTTTACTGGAAATGTCATCATCTGCACTGTTATTCTGATTTTCTTGGGGCTGCTCTGGCTGATCATCACCATTTTGCATTAGGAGATCCACTGTGAACTGCAAAGATATGACATTACCCATCACAAGGACCAGACTATGAGACTTTGAGACTTAATCTTTCTGAAAGAGGAAGGAAAAACTTAGGAATTCTGACTTTTCTATTCTTCTGCATTTTTTTTTCTTAGTACTGTACTTAGTACTTAGTAGTAGTTCCACATTTCTTTTCCCGTTAGTACTGCCTATGCTCAGAAGTCTGTCCACTCAAAGACTTGAGACTTGGTCCTTTCAAAGGAAGGGGAGGTATGGGAAGGAAAGGTCCGAGAGTACATATTTTTGTATTGTTTTGTTTATTTTTTCCCCTTTCCCTCCCTTTTCTCTCCCTTAGTACTACTCATGACAGAAGGACCGTACAATTATTTAAATGATGGAAGGCCCTCTAGAAGATTATTAGGACCTTGCCACCAAAGAGTAGTACGTGATAGGACCAGAATTTTCCTGACACATATTCCATGACTTCCCTGATACATCTTCCTCCCTCACTCACTCTCATGCAACCTGATTGGCCCCAGCTCCCTTTATACAGCTTCTTGATCTGGGGACATAAAAGATCCCAGCCACCTGTAATCTGTCCTCTCAGACCTGATGGTCTGAGACTACATGAATCACAATATTCTGATGATTTACTGATCAGAAGTATTTCAAGATGGATACAAGGGGGTTGTGTCCAGAGAAACTAAGTGCCACCATATCCTTGTTGCATATCCTTGCTTTGTTAAGTGTTAGTGGTTTGCAAGTGCCTCATTTTGTCCCAGTACCAAAACTGAATGAAAAGGATGTTGGCCACACCTACAATATCGAGGTAGCACGCTAGTGGTATGGGGTTATTAAACTTGCTGATGCTTTTTTTTCTCTATTCATGCGGCTGAGATGCATTAGAAGTGGTTTACCTTTACCTGGGAAGTCCAGAATACCTTCACCATCCTTCCTTAAGGTTATTTGAATTCTTCATATTGCCAGAGTTTGGTGGTTAAAGAAATAGGACTTACTACCTGAGGACATTGATATCCACCATTATATTGACATGGTAAGGTTGACTGGACACAATGAGACCTCTGTGACAGAGGACCTCGATCAGGTGGTAACTTATAAAAGAGATAAGAGATGGGAAGACCAGATCTATGAAAACTCAGGGCCCGGCCCCTCATTTAAGTTTTTGGGACAACAGATAGGTAGAACTCAAGTGGTCCTAGATACAGTCTGTAATAAACTATAAAAACTTACTCCCTCAGGACTGAAAAAGAATCCTGGAGGATTGTTAGACTCTTCAGATGTTGGAGGATCCTTACCCTACTTGGATATTTTGATGGATCCTATTTAAAAAATTACACCTCTTTTGCATAGGAACAGTCTATATGTAGTCTTGGAAAATGTATAAGAAGCTATCTAGTCTTCTCTCCCTTGCAGCTTTATATGAGGCCTATGCTCTTAGAGACCTCTACAAGTGAAGCCTTTGGCAAGTACCTGGGGTAGCCCGATCCACTCACTATTAGTGTTCTGAAACCATAAGCTCCTTGAAGCAGCCCCTTTCTATACCACTTTTGGGGTTTGAGAAGTGGTACAAACAACACCTGGTCTTGGTTATACTATTCTCATACATTTTCTTTTTGGGCTAAGCAATTAGGGTTAAGTGACTGCCCAGGGTCACACAGCTAGTAAATGTCAAATGTCTGAGGTCACATTTGAACTCAGGTCCTCCTGACTCCAGGGCTGATGCTGTATTCTCTGTGCCATCTAGCTGTCCCCTTCTCATACATTTTTAACCCAAGATCTTTCTAATTTCAACAAGTGTGGCATGCTCTTGAATAACAAAGTTGCTGTAGAAGTGAGCATACACATCTTGTACCAAAAACCAAAGGTAAAATTTGATTATGTTTTGCACATGACCACAGATTGTGGGAACCGCTGCAAGTTCTTTTCCATTTCCTCGTTACTTGTCAACAAGGAGCTTTTTTTCCTCCTTTTCCCAGGAGACCGAGCCATTTTAACCATTGATATGGTTGAAATCTCCTCACGAGATTCCTTTGTTGCTCTTCATGATCACTGTCCAGCCCTGCATTGAGATATAAACATTTTCTGGAATGTCAACAGTGTGGTTGCTGAGGAATGGTCTTCATCTTTTTCACTGTGAATGGGTCAAAGGGAGAATGGTTATTTTCCTCTTACTATTTTTTTTCTTTCTTCTGGTCTTGTGATTTCACCTTACTCATTTGTTATTATTTATTGATTTGATTTTCTGCCTTCTTCTTCGTCAGATTAGCTAAAGGTTTATCAATTTTATTAGTGTTTTCAAAGAATAAGCTTTTAGTTTTGTTGGCCAGTTCTATGGTTTCTTTTGTTTCCAACTTATCTATTTCTCCTCTAATTTTTAGTATTTCCTCTTTTTGTTTATTTTAAGTTTGTTTACTTGACTTTCTAATGCTTTTAATCCCTATTTGCTTGATTAATTCTTTCTTTTTCTATTTTGTTAATATATGTGTATAGGGATATGATTTTTTTTGTCTGATGACTTTTAGCTGCATCACAGAAATTTTGGCATATTGTTTCTTCATTACTGTTTTCTTTCACATAATAATTAGTTATTTCTATGTCCTTTGACTTACTCATTATTTAGGATTTCATTAAATCTCCATTTGGATAGGTGGATTTTATTTATAGTTCCTGAACCAATTTCTATTTTTACTGCATTATGGTCTATAAAATATATAATAAATATTTCTGCCTTTTTACCTTTGTTTGCAATATCACTGTGCCCTATATGGTCATTTTTTGGGGGGGTAAAAGTTCCATATGGTGCTAAGAAATAGGTATACTCTTTTGTAGTTCCATTTAGAAGATGCGATAAGTTTTTTAGCTCTAATTTCTCCAAAAATTTGTTCATTTCCCTATTTTCCCTTTAGTTATCTTCCTGCTAAGATTTATCCAAAACTGAGAAAGAGATTATCAAAAGCTTCTATCACTATTGTGATACTGTTGATGTCTTCTTGTTGCTCAGTTAAAGATTTTCTTTTTATGAATTTGGATGCTAAGACATTTGGAGCATGTAAGTTTATTATTGATATCAGGTTGTTGTCTGTTGTTCCTTTCAGCATCATGTAGTTTCCCTGTTTATTTCTTTTTATTTTTCAAATGTTTGTTTTTGCTTTGCTAGATAGCATGATTGCAGCTCCTGCTTTTTTGGATTCCCTTGATGTATGGTAAATTTTTCCCCCATCCTCTCAGTTTCATTTTGTATATTTCTGTCTTTTTAAAATGTGTTTCTTGTAAGCAGTTTTTTAAGGTTTTATTTTCTTATCCAACCTGTCCATTTTTTCCTTCATTTTATTAGATTGTTTAATATTTTGGCATTTAAAGTTTTGAGGGTTAGGTTGGTTTTTTCCCTCCATTTGTCTATAATGTTGATTTTTTTTCAAATTGTGATTTTTTTTCCCTTCTTCCACTGTAAACATAGTTCTATGTCTTTTCAGTTACTTTAGCTTAATCTTCTAAAATCTGGGTCAATTCCCACTGGCTTTCTTCCTCTTACCCCTGATTTCACCCTCCTGTTTGTTACTCTTTTCTCTTTGGAATTTCTTTTTTCTTTCATGCTTTTATCTGGTAATTTAATTTTTCCCCTCTTTGTTTCCTCTTTGTTAATCAAGCAAATTCCTCCTTCCTTTCCTCCCTTCCAATTAGTCTTACTGATTATTTTTTTATTTCATTTTTTGTACCACTTTCCAGAGAAGATTTCTCTCACTATCTTCATTATCCATTCTCTCTTTGTGTCTACTCTAGACCTTCATTCTCTGGTTCATAACCCCTTTAATTATCTAGTTCCTGTTTATTCTCTGTATTCCTCATGGAATCAAAACTCTCCAAATGGGCTCTTCCCTCTAGGCAGTTTCTACCACTGCCTTGTGGAACTTGTTCCATAGATTTCCCTTTTCTATTGTGCTCGCTCCCATAAAAATGTCAATTCTCATAGGTGAAAGAGAAAACACTGCCCTATGTTAATTCTCCCTCCCATCTCTGATTGTGTAACCTACCACTGATCTATACCCTCTCCATAATTACCTCTTTCCCTTTTGCCTCAAAATCTCCTCCCTGTGTCTACGCCCTCACGTCCCTCTAGATGCCGGTTGCCTCTAGGAGTTCCAAATTCACCTACTTGACATAGAATGAGTGGTCTTTTCAAGCACCAGATCCCCCAGACAACACCAAGTCCAAGGTGCCCATCTCCTTTTTAGAACATCTCTCTTCACCATAGAAGCATTCATTAGTGGAACCGCTTCCCACCTCCAAAACAAGACCTCTCTCTTTTTTATCCCATTTAATCCTTCCTTCTCCCTCTTACTCATTGCCTTGCAGACTCTTCTTTTCTTTAGAGACCATGGGGTCACATTCCATTCATTGCTAGCCTTCAATTTGACCCAGAACATCATACACTTCCCTCTGTCTTCCTAGTCCCCTCCCCCATTTTCATGCACCATTCTATTTTGTAACACAGTCCATCAAAACATATGATTCCCCTATATGTAGGGTTTCACAAAGTTTTGTCCATAATGCCCAAGGCCCTCCTCTCCACTGGGACCTCCGTCTGACTTCTGCCTTCACCTCTTTCTCCTTGAGTACATTTATAAAGAAGTCTCTCATTAATGTCTCCGCTGTCATCCTGTTGCCATTATTGTCCATGGCTGTTGCATTTATTCACCTTTTCTGCTCTGTTGTCTAAAGTGTTTAAGGAGAAAATGATAACTCCAGGTTTGGTTTTCTTTATATGAATGTTTCAAATAATTCTTTCTGATTGAATGTTCATTTTCAAAAAATTTATAAACTCAGATTTGCAGCATAGGCCACCTTGCTGAGTTCCATTGCTTTTTTTTTTTTTTAACACATTATTCCACTCCTGGCAGCATCTTCTGGTGGTTACAAAATAGATTTGTGTTATTCAAATTTCTTTTTCTTTGTATTTAAAGGTCTTTCTTCAGATCACTGTAAAACTTGTTTCTGAATTGAATTTTTAAATTTAACCACTATGTGTCTTGGAGTTTACAGCCTGGGTTTTTTTTCTACAGGTGATCTATACATTCTGTCAATTGATATTTTATTTTCTGAATTCAGAAATTCTGGGCAGTTATATTACTTTTTTTGCATTATGGCGTTCAGATTTTTTGACTTGTCATGTTTTTCTGGGAGAGCTCTTATCCTTAGAACATCTACACATCCTGTTTTCAAGAACAATATGTTTTGCTTGGATAGAGAACATATTTTCTTTTAACGTTATGGCTTTTTGCTTCTCTTCTTCTAGATTGTCCTTCACATCTGTGTATTTGCACTTACACTCAATTATTCTCTCTTATTTCTTTGGTGAGACTTGCCATCCCAGATTCCAGTTTTTCTATTCTGCCAATTGTTTCACTTATTTTATTTTTAATTTATGGAATAAAACAAGCATCTCCATAAGAGTATTAAAAAAAATGATTGGGGGCAGCTAGGTGGCGTAGTGGATAGAGCACCAGCCCTGGAATCAGGAGGACCTAAGTTCAAATCTGGCTTCAGACACATAACACTTACTAGCTGTGTGACCCTGGGCAAGTCACTTAACCCCAATTGCATAAAACAAAAAAAAAGAAGATTGCACATGAAACTGCAAATCTACAATGTACAACTTGCTATTTCTTTTAAATACACAACAAAATTATTATATAAATTTCTTTTTTTTTTCTCCCTGGAGGTGGTTACCCTGCGAGCTAGATTTTAACTGTTTCAGCTTTTTTCCATGTTGAGTGATTCACGATTCACTAGTATAGGTCTCTGCCTCAAGTGATTTTTAGGACAGAATCAACCCTCGATAGATGCTGTGTTCTTTCAGGGATAATAGAGTGTCACCCAACTCTTCTCCCCTTATGTCCTGTCCTGTTCCCATGTCCCATTCCCTCTCTTCCTCAGGTCAGAGTGCTACCGTCTCAGCCAGGATTGATTTCTGTCATTTGGATTTTGGGTGCCTGAGACTCTCGAAAAAGGAGGAGATTGGGATGTGGAGTTGAGTTCTATTTCTGGGCCAGAAATGTGTCCTGCCCCTTTCCCTCTGTTCCACCACTCTCCTGCAGAGATCATTTGCAGCACGGAATGTCGCTGTGTCATTGCTGCTAGTGTGACCTCACTACTGGTAGAATATCTGGCAGTGAGGGAGGGGGTCCTGAGTGAACTCAAGGTAGATGTTAGTTCAATTTTTAAAAATGTTTTGTTATGTTCCTGGTGTACTAGACTAAGGAGACAGCTGAAGTTGTTTTTATTTTGTTGCATAATTTCTGTCTTGGAGAGGGTTGAGAAATGATTTGTGATCATAGAAAATGTCTAGTCCTCCATTTGTTTGTTATATAATACTGATTCTTTTCTTAATTATTGTCAAAAATCTCTGGGTTTTAGAGTTCTTTCATTTATTTTTTTGGCTAGGCAATGGAGTTAAGTGACTTGCCCAGGGTCACATAGCTAGTAAGTGTTATGTGTCTGAGGCCGGATTTGAACTCAGGTCCTCCTGAATCCAGGGGTAGTGCTCTATCCACTGCACCACTTAGCTGCCCCAAGTTCTTCCATTTTAAAAAGTCCTTCTGTTAACCCCCTTAAATGAGTGGTCTTAGAAAAAAAAATACACAGGCTATCTGTGCCCAGAGGACAAGCCTCAATGCAGAAGTTTTTATAGGCAAATGTGGGTACTCAAAATCTGAAAGAAAAAAAAAAAGAATAGCCTATATCACTATAAAGAGTAGAGTTTTTTAGTGTGTGAGTGTGTGTGTGTGTGTGTGTGTGTGTGTGTGTGTGTGTGTGTGTGTG